>NW_027271466.1:600000-870000 GCF_040938485.1 Diadema antillarum | reverse complement strand
ATAGGTGTTATGATTGAATGTTAATTATTGTGTTTTTTGACAGAAAGTACGCACACGATGCTGTGATGCAGGACATCACGTTAAATTATACACGTTTTACATTGAATTGAATGATTGATTTGTGTATATAAAGGTAATATTTCAGAAGTTTGTCATTATATGATATTGCATTACATATTATGACACATCAGGTTATTTAGAACTGTTTTGTTGGTATGTAGATCCTGAGTAAGGCCTGATGACTGGCCGAAAGCTCGACTGATTAAAAGGGAGAACAAGATCGAGAGCAACGTCCGCCTCAGCCTAATTTCTTTCAGTGGTATGCTACCCATAATGAGGCACTGCGTAGGTTTGGGAAGGGAACTCTCTCTCGCACTATGTATGTATATAAATATATAGTGCGAGAGATTTCTCCTTCCCAAATGGCCTAATATACCATGATATATAATGCAATGCCAATCTTCTGAAGTATTACCTTCATATAATTGTTCTGTTGGTAGATCCTGATGAAGGCCTGATGACAGGCAGAAAGCTCGATTGATTAAAAGGGAGAACATCGAGAGCAACGTCCGCTTCAAGTCTAATTCTTTCACTATATATTAATCAGATCAATGTTCTTCTTGCACTTCCTTATCCATCTGACCCAAGAGAAACCTATCCTTAAAACATTGTTTTCTGGCAGCCTCTGTTACTTGCCCCTCCTACCCCTTTTTTATGTCACTAAACACAAAAAGCATAACAAGTGTATATCCAATGGCCTCCATCTTTTGTTCCTTTCCTTTCTGTTTCCTCAATAGCGAGCTTCTCTATGAGGAAATTTGATTCCAAGGAGTCATTTGTGCTTATTGTTACACAATTTTTGCTTTCTTTGAACAGTTTCGCATCATACAAGAGAACTAAAGAAATGAGACAATCAGCTTCTCTGTGAGGTAATGGGATTCTAATCAGTGTAAAAGTAACAGTTTTATGTAAAACACATACGATACTGTTTTCTTTATCACAACCATCTCACATTCAGACAAAAAATATATAGAATTGCATCTCCATATATATGTTGTCAGTAAAAAGAGCTGATGCTGTAACATTATCTATTTTGTCTGAGGGACTGATAAGCTATTTCTCACAACTTTCCAAGTAGTTTGTACAAAATAGTGAATGACAACTTACACTCAAACTCTACCGAACTCTTTAGAGGATTTTAATCGCTAAGTCATTACAGCTAGCTCTAAAATGGTTTCATTTACATGAGTCGTCTTAACATGATTTATATTAGGATATTAGACCAACCATAATTGGCCAAACATCAAGTTATGTGACACTTATGGCCCGGTGGCTTTGTTTCAATCTCTCATACACTTCCCTGGTGAAGATCTAGTCAATGTATTTAAAAATAGCCATTGAGCAATATAGGCGAGTTGTTATCAAAAGCTTTTATTTGTAGAACTTCCTATCATTGTTTTATTTGAATGGTCCTTGAAGACAGACCATCCATTTATGGTCAATGAGAACATTGACATTGAGTTTCTCTTTCATTTCTTACGTGGCAGGCAAAAGAAAGAGCAGCGCTGATTGGCCGAGTGGCGCAGTTCCTTGAGCACAGCGCGCAGGGCAGGGAGTGGCCCACGTCATGTGACATTCCGATTTGAAGAAGACATTTTATCCTTTACGTGGTTAAGCAAGATTTATTTCGAGAAATTATGCCATTTGTCTAGCTATTCCTGGGAATAGACTTGGAAATCCTTCTTGAAGAGAAACCTGTGTAGTACTGCGAAAAAAAAAATCCTCCGGGAATCCTTCTTGAAGTGAAATGTTGCTTATTCTTCGCAAGTTGACGGCTTTAACAAAGTCTGATTCAGGATACGAAGAACACAAAGAATGAAGACATGGCTGTCGCTCTTTACAAGTGGATATTTGCGATTATCTTCATCTCCCTTCCTCTGCCAAATATATCGCTCTTGATAAGTAAGTATTCAGATATAGTAACGATTTCTTTTTAGACCAACTTAAGCTGTAGATATCCTCTTGTACATGGGGAATATTGTTAAATCATAGATTGAAATCATTTAATTCCTCACTTGACTTGAATTCTGCATAATAGAAAGCTCTGTAGAAAATTGTGGACTTGCTTGTCGAAGCGGGGATGTAATGTACATCTTTAAGCTCTACGGGTGACGTTGCGTTATTTTTATGGCAGCTCACCTGCCTGTGTCGTGGTGCTGAAGTTAACAGTGACTCCATGTTCTTCATTTCATGATGGATCTTATTCTCTGGCTTTTCGCCTCTGATTTCAGGTCAAACTCTCGACTGCACGGTGGATTTGTTCCCAATGGAAATCCAGGCAGACGACGACTTTCGTGTAGTCGCCGACAGGTGGGAAATACGAGCACCGATTGGCGAGAGAATGGTCCTACGGCTGCAGTCTACCAACAATCATTACGTGGAAGTAACCATAGAGGATGATGTATCAACCACCAAAAAAGAAATTGTACTTTCGAATTACACCAGATCTCCACCCGTCTTTTCACTCAGTCATCAGTTCACAATTCGACTATATACATCCAGTCCAGAAATATATATATACCCAGTGAAGGTCAACATCAACGCTTCATGTTTAAAAGGTAACAGCTATTTTTGTTTGCTCTGGACACAATCAATATGAATATGTCATTCGAATGAACCTGCCTCTTTTATGTAATAGAGGGTCATATAATCATTAAACTCAACATCATAAATGATCCTCTGTATCATTTAAAGGACCTGTTGATATATAGCCTGTCATAGATGTAAATGCTACTATAGTAACGATATGTAACTATTACAAAGAATGAGTTATGTGTTCTTTTAGATTACACTATTCTTTAATTTCAATCTGCTTGAATTCATCCAGAAATGGAAATAAGCCTATCTAATGTTTATAAATATGTTATCATAATACTTCATTACATATTCAAAGATATGTTAATAAATGCAGTATATTGTCCTCATATTCTGAGAAAGAATATTCCTCTCAAAAATATTTGCTATGACAAGCAATTTTATTCGTGGCACAGATCATAAGGAAATTATACCGTATGGATTTTGAGAAAAAAAAATAAGGCTAATAGGTACATGTGTATACCCTACTTCCCTTTTTGATAACACATTGTGAGCCTAATGGGAAACTACTACGTTGACTGCTGAATTATATATATATTTTTTTTCCAGGTTTGTTTGCCATGTTCTTTCTGTTGTTGAGTGTTTTTATTGACCAATCAACTGTAACTAGAATAAAATAAGCACATCGTCAAATAGAGCAGTGATCATCAATCATTGGCAAATAAAAGTAGTACGATTGAAAAATATAAAGGTCTTAAGAAGCGACAAGATATGTCACTGGATCTATTTTCCAATCAAAGTTAAAAGGATTACTTATTTAGTCTAAGGATTAAATAGAGATCATTGGATATTGTGACAATCAGAAGGGGATATTTCCTATACAAAGTAATGTCGTACTCAAAGAAGTCGGGAGAACAATAAAACTTGTCATACAGTTTTGTTTCTGCACTGGTCATTGGATGATCTGGTTTTAATATTCTTATGGTTTATTGATGTAATGTGCTATAAATTTTGAAATAAAGCCCTAGTAACACCTCAAGTTTTTCTTTTACATTATTGGGAATCGTTACTCGTGGGCTCAGATAAAATTCCCGTCAAACACTTCACTCGACGCAATACCGAGAATATTATTCAGCACATGCATTTCTAAGTAGAACTAATTTGTCGTTATTTCAATAAAGATGAATCGACCTTGAAACTCATTGGACAACCTTCTCCTCTGGAGGGCTTTGTAGCTGTGCAATCAGCTACAAATAGCTTTGTTTGCAGTGATGGATTCACTGAGGAGGTAGCCGATTCAATCTGTGAGGAGCTTGGCTTCCCAACATTCCAGATGATCTCTAGTGTAGTGTTGCCTCTTCACTTACACGCGACAAAATGGGTGAAGGCCAGAAATTGCCCTACACGTAAGTGTTTATTCGTCTGTCTGTTTGTGTTTTTTTTTCTTACTCTGTGTTTGATTTTAATGATGTCATAATGTAGTATTTAGTAGGGAAGCAGTGCACAGTGTAGGTCACCCTGGCCAATGTATTGTATACGTTGGACTGAACATCACAGTATAGGCCCTATTTGCAATTTGTGAGACAGTTCTGTGTTTGCGTAATGTAGTTGTATTCGTGTGTTCGAGAAGAAAATTCCCTCATTCCTGTATTCATATAATTCGAATTCAAAGGGGAAACTTGGATGCACGTCATGGGTCCGACATGAGTCATAAAGTCCATGATTCATACAAGCCATGAGTCATACAACCCATGAGTTATACAACCCACAAGTTATACAGCCCATGAGTTCGACACTAAAGGCGGGGTCACACCTGTCCGGGCAAGCTACGCGGGCTTGTGGCGAGGAGGTAGTTTAAAGCACGTAGAAGATTTTCCGCGGGTGGACAAGAATGTTTGCAATTTTCGCACTTGTTTCTTACTTACTAGACGCGTGCTACTTAGCTTCTACTTGCGTGCGTTCCGTGTGACTCGCGTGAGAGCTTTGAAACCGATCCATTTTCTGTTACGAGCGACTTACTGGGATTGCGAAGTACCTGCTTTGGAGTTGCCTGTGAGGTGCAACCGGTAAGGGTTTCCTACTTGTGTTCTGCGCGTACCTCTACGGGCAACTCCCGTGACTCTTCCGGAACAAGTTTTGAACATGCTCAAGGCCTTGTCATACCGTATCTGGGGAAGTTTTGCGGCTTGACTTGCGGGGAAACAAATTTGCTACCCGGAGCTCTCCGCAGTTGGCCTGAACTTGACAGTACCTAGCACTTATCTCGTCCTTAGTTGCCCGAAGGTGCGCACGCTAGTCCAATTTTCCCGCAGCAAAGTTTTGAGCATGACCAAAACTATTTCCGGATGAGTCGCGAGGATTGCCCGAAGAGTTCCACGCAGAACACCCGTAGGAGGGCCGTAGCCGCCGCAATTCACAGGCATTTGACCCACTTGAAGTAGGTAAGTTGCCCGCTGATCTATGCCTATGTGAAGGGAGTGCGTGCCATTTGTGGGCTCATTCTCTTCTTTGTCCTCTGTCCTCTGTGGCGTCGAGGACTACCTGGTCCCTTTCGGACAGGACTTCATCCGCCGAATTGACTTCAGCAGCAATTTGATGCATTTGCTGTGAATCTTCCGGGCTTTGTGGCTGTCCATCCACTGGACGTTCTCTGCCCTTGTGCACTTTCCGTCTACGGGGCATCTTCACTTCTTGAAAGCTAGTTGACAAATGATTGTTTGCCCATCCACTCGAACCAGCCTATTGTTCAGGCTAGCACTCACCTCGCAGGCGACTAGTACGCAGATAACACGCAGTTGTAGCGCAGGTACTTCGCAGAGCCCGTATGTCGCCCGTAACTGACATAAAAGAAGCCATCACGAAGCTATCACGTGACACCCACGCGCCTAACATGTAGTTCAACGGAATACACGCAAGAAGGACTTAGGTATCACGCGTTTATCATGTAATACCCACGCCAAACTCGCCCTAAACCTTGTCCGGCCGCAGAAATTATTCTGCGTGCTGAAAAATCCCCATACGCAATAAGCCCGCTTAGCTGGTGTGACAGGGCCTTTTTTGGCAGCGGGTAAATAGAGCCAGCGTGTGCACCTCCGGGTAACTACTTTTGAGATACATGCTAGGTACTGTCATGTGCGGGTCATCTGCGGGGACCTCCGGATAGCAAAAATGTTCTTCGGAAGTCGCACGCAAGGCTGGTGTGACACGGCCTTAAGGCCCACAACACCGACACAATAAGCATCGTGCTGTGATGTCGAACTCGTGTGTTGTTTTGACCTATAGTGACGAACTTACAGGCTATCTTTGCCTAGTGTCGAACTCATGGGCTGTCTGCCTCGTGGGCTATATAAATCATGGACATGTTTTCATTTTTCTATTTTCCGAAAAATGTTTTGTTAATGTTATATTCATCTTTGATCTTACCCTATCTGAACTATGGCATTCTCGCCTGGGGCAGCACTTACTCCTCATATTTAGAAAGAATATTATTATTGCAGAAAAAAGCTCTTCGTATCATTTGTAGAGAATCGTGGAGATGTCACACTAATGACTTGTTTCATCAAAAATAATATTTTAAAAATTAAGGATTTATATTGTTTGAATTTAGGTCAGTTTATGTACAAATTAATAAATCACTCCCTTCCTTTGGTGTTTGACTCTATGTTTATCCAAAATAAAACTGTACATTCATACCCCACTAGACAAACCAATGAATTCCATTTACCACTGTTTAGGACAATTTTTGCAAAGTCTATATTCTCCTTCGCTGGACCTGAACTCTGGAATTCCCTTGACAGCAGTATAAAAGAATCTCTAAGTTTCAACACTTTTACTTTGAAATTAAAGAAAATGCTTATTAATTCTTATATTACTGGGGATTTGCATTCTGAAAGCTCCTAACTGATTTCTCTTGCTGCTAACGCCTTTATTTTGTTTACTTTATTTCATAACCATTATGTTATATCATTCATATGAAGACAACTTCCTGTGTCCTGCATCGACCCCCAATACTCTTCTCCTTTGCCCTTCCATCTGTCTTCCTGTCCCTTTCTAGGCCTATCTCCTTTTTATCCTTTCTACGTGTATGTAAGAGAGCTGCTTTGTTACTGTGTTATATGTGTGTGTGTTTGAGTGCGTACTCGTTTTGTGTTCTGGTTCCCGTGGACTATGTTAAAATGTCTCGTGTATTACTATTATAAAGCGACTCCGAGGGGACTGCATTCTACAAGCTTGGCTTTTTAGCAGTCCCCTCCATTTCCGACCTTTTCTTTGTTATGATTCAGTCACATTTTGTCCTTGTACTTCTTCTACCAAAATATGTTTTTTGTTTCATGTAAACAAATGACGTGTATTTAAATTTCATTTGGACATGTAAAAGTTACTTTGTACTGACTTTGTGTATATGCAATGTCATATTATATGGTTTGGCCGGAAATGAAATAAAAAATGAATGAATGAATGAAAATTGTCGAACTCGTGGGTTGTATGACTAGGATGTCGGTCTCGAGAGATGAACCATGAAACTGAACCACAGTCTTGATGAGCCTTCCCTGTTGCTTAGTTGTAGATTGATATAATTAATTAATTGATTGATTGATTGATTAATTTTGATTCTGAATTTCTTTTTCATACATAAATGTAGTGTTATTAAATGAATGTCATACAAAGTCAATTGAACGAACTAATTGAGTATGATATCATTTGAATCTAACAGTTGAAACAGATATTGTAATCACTTCAAATATACGATATTATTCTATGAAAATGCAAAATGAAAAGCAGCAGTCGTTATTTTATTCAAACATAGAATCCCATGTACAATACAAAATCACATACTAATATACAAAAATTGGGAGGGGAAATGGAATTTGTCAAAACTCGTTCATTGAAAGACAGGAGAGAGAGAGAGAGAGAGAGAGAGAGAGAGAGGTGTATTGTCTTTCAACAAGTAATCCCTGATGGTAGGCCAGTTTGTGGGAGAAGGGGCTGTGACTTAAAGGCTTAATTTAGCATTTGCAGATGAAACAAAACACAGCATTTAGGTGCTTCAAAATAGTTCTTAAATTTGAATTAGGGATAGAAACAACCAATGTAAAATTTTGAATCTGTATAATCGATGTTAAGTATTGTTAGATACACAAAATGCGAACAATAGTTATAATAAGAATGTTTCCAGACTAAACCGTCTACAGTTATGGTTTATTGAGAAAAATACTGATATCTCTTTATATTTCATTCTTTACTGCGAAAATTTAATATGGTAGGATGTTTCGTGATACAACTGACCTACATATTAAGCATTGAATGTGGTATCTTGAACATTTTTTTTTAAATCACTACTTCCGAAGGTAATCTGGACCTTTAAACACAGCTTTACCGAGCCTCCAGCACAGTATCGTTATGTATTAAGGATATCATGTGCTCTTTCCAACACATAAGATCTACTTAGAGCATTTTACATGTCGGGACACATATCGATTTTTTTTTTTATATATATGTATATATAGTTGTGAAAGTTTTCATTCCCTGCTCACACGCCCGTACACGCTGGTGCTGAAGATTCATTGAACGAATCTCTTACGCTTGTTTGCCATGATTTTTTACATAGGTGTTTTGATATATATACAAAGAAAAATGTATTGAACATTTGTTTGGAAATTAACAAACTCCGTATCTATCAGAACGATAAGTAAGATCACTTTCTTGATGAACACGGAAATACTGGAAACAAAACGGCACCAACAGCAACCTACTTGAGCTCAGAAATGCGCGACTTGATTATGAATATGATCAATGTAGTTGTGCATCTATTCCGTCCTCCGGCTATGGTTAAGGACGTATCAAGTGAAACTCATTTGTGTGGTCTACATTCCGGATATGCCTTCATACTTTTTTTCTTCTGAAGATTTACTTCATAAATAAGACATACTCTGCAGAAGGGAGAAAGATTGCCATAATATAATAAGATGAGGAGATCCCAAGGAGATAGAAAAATCTATCTAGGTATTAATCCTTAAGTAAGGAGATGTCTGAGGTTACATCGCGAAATCTCTTTAAACAAAACACTGGTCTAAAGATATATCCCTTTTCAATTGTCAATCACACCAGTTTTTTTGCTGGTTTGTTACATCGGAAATAAAATCTTATGATTATAAATTACTGTTACAATGATGTACGTTAGTTTCGTGCGTTGATATATTAAATCGATTTTGGCAAGGACATGCTTCTTCTTTCTATATGATTTTGAGAAAAGAAGCCTTTTAAAATACTGCTAATTTTGATTCTGCTTCACAAAACAAATACATAGGTTTGCGAAGCATGTCGAACTGCTCCTGGACAAGAGCCGAATGCCTTTCTGAGAAAGCTGTTAAGCTGAAATGCAGAGGTGAGAAATACCGGTGTCAATGAATATGGGACTTTCTTTGCTTTTTTGCTTTGAAGAAAGATGTCCCACAATGTATACAGCCTGAAATTGAGAAAAAAAAAACACGTCTAACAAATGTACGTGTCTTTATTATAGTATGCTGGTATTGGCATACTGGTGATGATATTACAATGCTGGTTAAGAATTCATGGACAACATTTAATGTGGAAAACACCGCAAGACCAATGAAAGACAATAATGCTTTCATATTATGCAGCAACACGTCGAGAGTAACAAAGAGTTTGACGAAAATGTCACGCCTTGCAATCCTTGCACTCTTTCACCTCCATTCCACTGAAAAAAAACCCATAAAATCATAAGAGAATATGTTGTACTAGGCTCTGCAATGATCATGGTGATTTGTAAGACCAAATCTTGGGTTCGAATCCTGTCTCACGAGTTCAACCTTGACCTACAGCGGTAGGTGTGAAAATAGGTACTTGGCAGTGCTTGGGTAATATTATGGCAGATCCTGAAGAACTATGTTATCGCTGAAGAGGTAAAGTTGGTGAACAAGGCAATATCATTCTGGTGATTATCATCAAATTGTAAAATTTATCAGGAGTTAATCGTTGGATATTTCATTGCTTCCTGCAGAACCTGGATACCTAGGATGCTACACGAGAGAGCCGAGCTCGTCGGATAGTCCAGTATTTCAGAATTTCCTCAAACATGACGTTGAGTCCAATGCAGAATGTGCGACCAAGTGTCGAGAACAAAGACAAGTCGCTGGTGTAGCTGTTATACACCAAGACGCATGCGTGTGCGTTCCATCAGAGACATTTGCTGTCCTGTCCTCTTTTGAAACTAATGTTCACGTTTGGTCTTGTCCAAGCATGGCGGAACTGAAATTCAAACCTTCTGTGTATTATGCATTCAATGGTAAGTAATTTACCTAAGAAGATTTTGAAATTCTACCCAAGCAAGGCTATGATACTAGAGACAAAATTACCATACTCGCCGGAATAGCATTTTAGATAACGAGGCTAAGACAATTTGTCTTTACACATCATCAAAAGATATTCACTTACATTAATGGGTTAGTCCAAGTATTTAGCAAAGGCATGGACTTCCATTTGAATAACCCGCGGTACCAATTAGGGTCTCAGAGGTTTCAGCGTTGTATAGAACATAAAGAATTATTGTGTCAATTGTTGTATAGAACATAAAGAATTGTTGTTTCAATTCATGTCATGCCATTGTCTTCATCAGCAGTTGTCCTTTGTCTACACGAAAATGAAGACCCCAGAACGAGATCGATTTATCAAATCGCTTGCAAGTAGTTTACTTCCTGGTGCAATATTTTCAAATGGTGCACGACAAAAATCTGAATTGTTTCAAACAGTGCAAACAGACAGACAATATGACCCCATTCCATAAGGCCAATGGCTTTTGATATGATTATTAAACAATTTTTTTTTTCGCAATTTAACCTTAAGATGAATAATATTCGGAATCACTTTTTCATGTTTGTTTGTTTGTTTGATTTATTTTTCTTCCAACACAATTTCATACATAATCAAGATTCTTTTCAGTAATATCACATAGAATATCAGTAAGCAGATTACAATGTGCATGATTCAAAGAAGGAAAATTGATGTGTAAATTACTTCCACTTACAAAATATAACTCGTATTACCAAATTTCCAAATAATTACCTGAGAAATTATGCGGAAGAAGGACTGCCACTATAAGCAAAAGCATGAACACGTGGCAGCCCAGGGACCTACTAGTATATCTACATAAGACACATATATTGTTTGCGGAACGGGGAAATACTACAAAATATAATACACTGTAAATGCATTATGTTTTATATTCTAGTGCATAGATACGAATAAAAATAAAGTGAAGTATGATGATGATGATGATGACGATGATGATGACAGGGTAATGATGAGGAAAATATGTGATAATCTATATTCAGATGCTATGTTCATAGATTGTAATCTGACAGTAACGTAGTTTTCAATCTAGCCTTAAAAGAATATATAACGTTTTACATGATTTAACGTAATCTGGGAGTGTGTTCCAAAGACTTGGTCCATTATGTCTTATAGATTTTTGTGCAATTAATAATTTGGGATTTACTAAATGACAATTTTGTGAATTACGGGTGGGATACGAATAGACATTATAATTCAGTTTAAAGGAATCGTGAAAAGTGTTTGGAAGTAAGTTGTTCAAATACTTAAACATAAAAAGCAAAGAGTGAAAGGTATTTCTATCAAATATATTCAGTGTTTTAACTGATAAAAAAGTTGATTGGTGTGGGCTAAGTATTGTGAGCCAGTACAGATGCGAATGGCTTTCTTTTGTAATAAATAAATAGAGTTAAGTTTAGTTTTTGCACTTGTAGCCCACACTAGAGTACACAAGTATTTGGTAGGATTAAAGAATCGTAAAGCATAAAAAGAGTAAGTTCAGGAAGATAACTTTTCATCTTTGAAAGAATACCTATATTTCTAGAAATACAGGTTGTAACATGACGTATATGATCATTCCAGGTTAAGGTTTCATCAATGAAAATGCCTAAAAATTTAATAGAACTTTTACGTTCAAGAAGTACATTAGCAATCCTTATATTATTTGCAAAATCATCTGTGTGAGTTTTCATATGCTTAAAATAAATATAATTAGTTTTATCAATATCAAGTGACAATTTATTATTCTTAAACCAGCTTGATACATTTGGTAACTCTGCATTAAGTGTGGATACTAACGTTTCTATATTATCGTGGGAATAAAAGATATTGGTGTCATCGGCATATACTATAAATGATGATATACAGTACTCTCCGCGTAATCGGGTATCGCTTAAATGGGTACTCCGTTTAATTGGGTAGTAATGTCAGAATCAGTTCCAATGCACATTAAAATTACCTGATAATCGGGTTGCCTCTCCGCATAAATGGGTAGATAATTTTATTCTTATCTCGTTTCTACCCACATTTCATCGCATATATAACACTTTAAGAAATCACGAATGTCAAATTTTCCACGGCTAATCGCATTCTCTGCTTAATTTGCAAAGCAGACCGATCATTTGGGGAGTGATTAAACATGAAAGCACGTGTACACGTACCGACTTGTCACACGTAAACGAACATTACACATGTAGCTGGCACTCACAAGCATAGACAGACAGATGTTTAGTGCAGTGTACAATGCATGTACATGTACATACACATTGTGTGTGTCCATTGTGAATGAGCCGGGTTCTTCTGTTAATCGGGTACTCCGCTTAATCGGGTAAGAAACGCTCTGCCCGAGCCTACCCGATTATGCGGAGAGTACTGTGTTTGATTTGATTTGATTTGATTTATTGGTTTCTGTATCATCATTGTACATACACATTCATATACAAACATAAGTATAAGTTGCATTTTCTTCTTCATTCCCTTTGTACAATGTACAGCAAGAGTACAACAAAACACACAATGAATAATACAGAGGGGCTACAGCATAAGCGTGGCTTGATTTGCGTGCAGCCCCCGTTGCATAACATAATATTATAATATACATCGGAAGGGGAATAGAAGGGAGGGATGACTTGCATAGAGATAGGATGGTTGAAAGGAGAAAGGGAAAGGAGAGGTTTGCTTGCTTTCACTAAAGGTTTATACAAAATAAAATCACCTGTATCACTGATTAACAAGGCATGACAAAATATTTTCTCACCGAGGTACAGGTGAGGTACAGTTGATACAATATAGACGAATTAACGATATCATTGATATAATAACAAAAAGAGAAGGGGACCTAATATTGAGCCCTGGGGTACACCACATTTTATATGTAAAAATTTTGACGACATGTCATTATGTACAACATATTGCTGTCTACATGATAAATAATCCCTAAACCACGAGAGTGCAACACCGCGAACACCATAAGACTGTAACTTTTTAAGTAAGATATCATGTTGTAACTTATCAAACGCCTTAGATAAATCCATAAAAACTCCTACAACATGCTTTCTATTTGCCATTGCGTTTGTAATTTGATCATACAACTGGACCAAAGCCAAATCTGTAGAATAATTCTTTTGAATACCATATTGATGTAAATTCAAAACTGTATGATTATGCAAAAATCTATAAAACCTATCATATATAATTTGTAACCAAATTGTGTGTAACCAAACGAGAAATTATTTCAGGTCCCTGATGCAACAGGCAATTTAAGAGCATATTTTTCGGACATTAAGGAAACGTTGTGGTTCTGTTTAATTCGTCATGTTGACGGTTTTATGCACATGAAAGTCTTTATGATGTAAATTTATTTGGATAAAGAATAGCGTATCAACTGAAACGTAAAAGTGACATTGCTTTACTTAATTTATCTAAAGATTTTCGATATAGGAATTCACGAAGAATTCGTGTCTTTAATGACATATTTTCGAATGCATTTTCGCTCAATGATAACATCAGGATTATTGGAATTTTATGAATTTGAAGTTTAACTTGCTTTTAATCTTGAAACTTTATTGTTTTCAGCTTTTAATAATCAGATATTCACTCACCAAGCTGTATTCAGAGACAATATGGTGTATACATTCGTACTTGAAATGTACAATTAAAGATAAATCACAACTGCTAACATTGAATATTTCGGTATGCTGTGCTCTTGGGAGACTCGGCCAAAGCAAGTTGAAACCATTTATGCATGGAGCAGTTTATTATAATGTGACAACGCAGTTCCTATAAATTTTATAAACACTCATCTTTATTTCTAGTATCCCATGGCTTTTGCAAGGAGCTTGACTTTGTCCCAAACGGAAAATGGGATTCCAACATCACATGGTTTGGCACTATGGTAACCCTCACCTGTGACCAAGATTATGCCATCATTGGTAGCGCCACACTCCAATGTGTGGGACTACCTGGACGGTCGACTTACTTCCCGGTTTGGAACTCGTCGGTACCATACTGCCAAGCAGTTGACAGTAAGATCTCTGTTTTTTTGTTTGTTTGTTTTTTTACTTTCATACTGACTCAATTTCCTTCTCCTGAATTCTTCTGCCCCTCTAATACGTATATATCCACGCAGTCATTGAGTAAACTGAAATTTCAAGCTGGTTTCAACCATATAAAAGAATTATTTCACTTGCCGGCTCAAGGGCAAAGATGCTGTAGAGTTATTAACTCATATCAGCTCAATGCTGTTGTCGTTGTAAGCCAATTCTATAAGAAAGTAATGTACAATATGCACACACACACACACACACACACACACAAACACAAGATATTTAGAAAGCAGTCAATAGGTGGAGATATTATAATAAATATAACGACATCACAGAGACGTTTACAATAAATCAATACCGAAAATACCTTTTTTTCCTATAAAAAAAACACCAGGATAATGATTTTTTAACGTTTGTTTGGTTGGAGTGTAGTCATAAGCATGGGTTTTTCATAGGGATATCTATATATATATATATATATTACATTCATCCGAGATCTCGTCTCTCATCCTTTCGGGTCTACTCCGAGATGACGAAAAAGCGAGATGTTATGTTAAGTCTTCTCGAGTCCGAGAAAGCGAAGGGGTGAAATATGACTATGGGATCTGGTCTGGCAGGTGGTCGCCAATGGTCATGCTAGGATTCTCAACTACACGTTTCCATCTCGAGGGGTGGGGTGGGGAGACTAATGTGGTCGCTATGAGCAGGTGGTCGTTGAAGACAGTTGAGAACGTTGGACAGTTTATGATTTGTTGCTGCGCCTAGCTTGTAGATGAGTATAAAGAGACTAGGGTGAATAAAATTTTGTGACAGATAAAAATTTCCACCTCTTGGCTTTGTTTCTTTTCCTTTTCTTTCATTTTTTTAAACTTTCAACAAAGAATATAAGTGAACATAACATATCAAAATTAATTTATGAATTAAAGTTGTTTATACCATTTGCTTTACCGATGATAATGGACGAAAATTAGCAATGATGCACAGAAGCACAAAACTGGAAGGACGTCAACTTTACATTTTTAAGCACTAGGCTTTACAATTATGAAAAGGTTTGTTCATGTATTTCTAAACTAACTCCACATCTTTCCTTTCCTCTCTTTATTTCTGCTTTTGCTTCATACATCGAAAATAAAGTGGTATTTTGTGATCATCCTGGTAACGTGTCTAACGGTGAATGGAACTCCGTCATTACGTCACTGAGATCTTCTTTAACTCTCACTTGCGATGATAGTTACGTCATCAATGGCAGTGCCACATTGCAATGTGTGACAGCTAGAGACAACAATCTGCCTGTCTGGAATGCATCAGTTCCAACTTGCCAAACAGTCAAGACCAACACTCAGGGTACATGCCTTGTCTTTTATTATTAGTAACATGATGGTGTAGACCTACACTCCACAATATTGATCTTGTGAAGAATATGCCATTGGCATCTCGAAATCTAATTACCATATTTGATATCAATATTTCCATGTAAAATATGATGAATTTCTTAGTAAAGTATGATGAATTTCTTATGTATTTTTTCTTAATGTTTCTATAACAAATATCTATCAAAGTCGCATTGCACTTTTAGGAAGTGGTTTTTAAGTCTACTTCTGAATTTGTGATTTCTGTTGAAGGCTTCATTATTTTCAATAAAGATATCATATTTGTAATCTTCCGCTCTTATCAAGTTTGTACTACTTGCTTAGAACACAAACTACAGCGATAGATAATTCATTATTTCAATTTCAGTAACATGCTGCATTCAAAGAATATGATAGTATTTGACTTTGTTAAGGTAGCACACCAAACCAGGGAATTAATCTATTAGAACACGTGTGGAAAAGTGGGATGAAAATCATATCATACATTGTTTATATATGTATATGAAATACCTTTATCAACAATATGTCCGCTTTCAACAAACAGGCGAAAGAAAGCTGACTCCATTGCCAAAAACAACTTCTTTGTCCTTTGCAAGTGAGAAACATGTTAAGTGATAAAGTAATTCACTGGGTTTCTTACACGCTTAGAGTGGATATGCCTAAATGTGTATGTGTGTGTAAGTGCAATAATTGATATCTGCTCGTTATATTAAAACAGTTGTACTGCATTCAAATTCAAGGAAGGAATAGACAAAAGAAAAACTAAGCGATGCTACAAGGTTGAGAAAAGAATGTCTCAAGCGTAACATGCTTCACATCTTGTGTACGTTTCTGCAGTGTGCCTAGAATGTGCCGACGCTATATGATTATAGTATGTAGTCTCTTGAATAGATCATGCCGATGACTTTCCTCCGCCATTCATCTTAAAAACATCAAACTTCCTTGTTTCCGTTGTACAGAGACACGCAAGTAAAGTCCTGTTCAGAACCAATTGAACGTCTGGTGCACGCACTTGCTTGTACTTAAAGTTTATATTCTAGTTTCACTTCCTTGACTACCACAGACTTGTGCTATTCTGCTCTAGAACTCCTGTGTAAAAGATGACGTATGGATCACTAATAATATGAAAACTTTTTTTAATCTTACAGAAGAGGGCGGGTCCATGACGAAAAAAGTGTCAATGAAAATAACAGCTATTGCAGGCTCGATGGTGGTTCGATCTCTATTTCTGGCGATGGTAGCTACTGGTGTTCGTCGAAAGCTTATTAACAAACGAAGTAACAATATCAGGGTAGGGAATCTCTTCATCCATTCTTTCTTTGAAATTTTGAAAATTGAAATCGGTACCCCTTGACCGTAATAAAACTATCCATATTCCTCAACAGAAAGTTCGTCTTTTGGAACGCATCTTCCGAATGTAGTACTCTGAAATTGCTGTCCTTACTTATACATTGTTATATGTGTCGTGGAAGTAAAAAAACTTGGTTTTTAAACAAATATTCCATGGGAGATTCCCTTTTAATCATTCTAACCATCCAATAATTTCCTCTTAAATTGACTCAAGTACGTACTTGTAAAATTGCCACCAAGGTGAGTTGTTCCCCCCCCCCCCCGAAGATGAGGGGGCTATTAACTGTCATTGTCATGAGACATAAGAAAGGCATATGAATATGGCTTGCCTACAACTCATGTGTATCTATGTTGATCTGTAAAGACACAGTCAAGTGTAAGTAACACACACACACACACACACAAACAAACAAGCAAAGAACAAGAAGAAGAAACTAAAGTGTGCCGAACTTCTTTATTCATCTGTACAGGGCCAAACCCCTGAAGTGAGCAGGATGAGAGATGCTGCAAGCTCAGCAGACTGTAGTTCGTTGCCTCTCCAAGATATCAATAAGCAAGACGGCCAAGACGTTGCCGGTGCCAAGAATGAGCCGTACATGGACATGTCAGGCAGTCAGAAGAAGAACAATGAGGAGGAAAGTCTGTGTGGTCAGTTTGCAGATATCGATGCTGATGAAAAATACATTGATAGAGAGGGTTACCTGCTTCCAAATGTAAACCTACATGGAATGACCAGATGCCAACTTCAGGCAAGCCGTGATACGACAATGGCTAGCGACGTTAGCAATGTCTCGGCCTGTGGAGAAATAGCCAGCCCGAAGCAGTCTATTTTCGGAGCTGAAGAAGAATCCGCTCTCAAAAATTTCCATTCATCAATTTATGAAGAAATTCCCCCAAACTCAGACCAACTCAAGACCATCCAAGTAACACAGTCTGGCTCAGAGTACACATATATCGAGGGAAATGAAGACCGCTTCTCTAGTACGACTGACCTGAATGATCGATCATATTATTCTTCATCAATTTACTCAAGCAAATCAAGAGGAAAGCCCGAGGAGGATGCACATGGCTACCTCGTTCTCGAAGCAGGTGCCAGTGAAGTCAGTGAGCAGTGTGTTAGCAAAGACAAAGTGCTGCACTCCCAAACATCTCATTCTCCCGGAACAGATATCCATATCACACAGAGTTCCCAAGATCACCTGAATTGTACAATATACGAGAGCATCAATGGAAGCACAGAGTTTGATTATTGAATCATTATGTTTTTCCACGATTCACATACTCGATTTCTTTTTAAAATTCTTGGAAAATTTGTATTAGGTATCAGTCACTTCCAGGTTTGTTTATTTCACCAAAGCAAAGAAGATATAAAAAACAAACACAACATCAACATTAGAATACAATCACAAACATATCAGTTAAACAGTATAAAAAGAAAAAGAAATGCTATGGTAGGCTGCAGCCAGAAAGGAAATGTCCCTTATTTTCTGGTGACCTAAAAATATTCATTAAATTTCTGTTACCAATGTGTTCGAAGAGAGTGAAACATTAGAACAGGACAAGACAAAGACAAAACAATCAAAACATGAAATGGCAAATAACTTTTTTTGATATTGTTCGTTCTACTGGTGAATTGCATTGTTAATATCATCTCGGTAATAGTTACAGTCATAAATGAAAAAAGTAGAAAAACTAAAAAACAAAGTAATAATGGGGTAAAACCTTGGCAACCGGTGCACGATTATCATTCAATTAAATTCTCATGATCGGATGTACGTCACTTCCGGTATAGCTGGAGTTAAAACAAACAGCTCGTCTGCACAGTATACATGTAGAACGATACATACAGTCATGTGCGTCGTTGGAGTGGGAATAGGTGTGAATGCTGTGCATGCACAAGCATATAATGTGACAGTTCTCCCTGAGCATAAACCTGCACCAAAGCTATGAAATGTTCGTGAGGGACGTAGAAATAGAAGGAACAAACAAATAAACAAACCACTTGCAAACAGACAGCAGATGAAAATAAAAAAGAGCCCAAATAAGCCAGAATAGGCCTACCACTACATTATTGTCGACAACATGAAAAACTTTTAGTTTTTATAGTCTTATGATATATAACATACAACATGAAAATATTAAATTGGCGTGTGTGCTGTATACCCTTATTACAACCAATAACACAGGAATGTTCAGTTTGACGTGATTATATTTTTATGAAATGCACTCAATAATATGACATTAATTATGTATATTGTTATTGTATTCTGTTATATAACTACGGATTCATTGATGATATAGTCATTATAGACTTACGTTAGTCAGATTTATATTGTTACGAGAACAGCCATACGAGCGAGTCATTTTGGTATCTTTTCACAGCCCTGATGAAGGTCTTAACAAGACCGAAAGCTCGGCAATAAACACATACGTTGATCACTAGCTACGTCCACGAATGCTCTTATCTTCTCACGCTATTATAAAGGCCATAGTGAACATAACTGCAACGTCTGCGAGATATTCCTCCGTCACACATATACCTAAACATAATGCAGCACCCACAACGTACGAGGCCAAGCCCGCTTCACCTTATATATATATATATATATATATATATATATATATATATATATATATACATATATATATATATATATATATATATATATATATATATATATATGTATATACATATATTGTAGATGCTCCGCGTATTGGCAGTACTAGAAATAGCAATAATAATGTCACATGTGACATTATATATATATATATACATTGTATATATATACACATATAGGTGTACCTGTGCTTTGGCGTCTTGTCCGCTACCAGCGGTTTGACGCTGTAGCGATCTTCAGGCAGACAGACTTTCAAGTTCAAAGTCAGCGTGAAACCGCCGTTAGCGGACAAGACAAGACGCCAAAGCACAGGTACGCATAACCACACCAGCGACCCCAACACGTACCGTGTTACTACAGCGCCTCGCGCCGGGGGTTAAGGTACGCCTAATATGCTCTGCCTTACAGAATCGAGCACTTTTCATCAATCCTCAACAAACTATATATTCCCGAAGGATTTAAACCCAACGGATATATATGTGTATATACATATATATACATTTTTCTGTGTGTGTCTGTGATGATATTGAGCTTGATTCTGATCATTTCATTGGATAAAGTTGTTAACTATTCTGCACGTAATTTTTCATTGTCTGCGTTCCAGCTTATATCATGTCATTGACAAAATTACATTAAATTAAATTAATTTCAAATCATTTTTATTTTCCGTATAATACTGTAGTCATACAAGTTATATACATAACGCTTTAAATGATGATAATTCAAATCACACAAATTTCAGTACATGATCAAATGATGGTACAGTCATAGTAATTTTGACTTTATATTTCGATAGATGAACAAGTAAGCAACTAAAAATGTTCTTTAACTGTTTTTTTTTGAATATGAAAAAGAGAAATCCACAAAGCAAAGCTTGTAAATTTGTGAATTTCCTTAAGATTAGTCAAAAACTCCATGTATGGTAATTTTGACATCATGACGTCAGATGAAACGGACAGAAAGAAAAGACTTATAACAAGGAAGGAACAGGCTGGAAAAATAAAAACAAAATAGGCACAAAAAAGGAAAGGAAATAAGAAACGAGTGGTCTATACAATTATTTTTTTTTTCGAAAGATCGTCACTGCAGGGGTAAAAATTTGAGGCTTGATAAAGATTTGCCAATTTATAAAACCCGGACTTTTGACATCTTTAGGTAATAAAAGTGTTCTTTTTCAGGAATACAAAAGTGATTTTTTTGTTAATTTTATTTGATGGAAGTCATAGTATCTTTGAGAGTCTTGTCAAGACTGTTCAAGAATATGGGGCCAGTGAAAACAAATGTATTTTGAGCAACGATTGTTATCAATAGTGGTAAAGGATAGTCTCTGGAACGTCGAGTGGGAGAATGAAAATAAAACTGCAACAAAAAATCAGATATTTGTGGGGATTGTTTTGTATTTAAGCATAAATTGTCCCAGCTGGAATAAACATAAATCGTTTACCTTTAAATAAATCCTCAGTATGAGCACTCTATATTGACTGAAACAGAAATGATAGAAAGTTTGATAATTAAACAAAGAACGTCAGAAGAAAATTTAAATGTATGAAGTCCTGTGAATGTGGCACAGGGAGAATTGTCCACAAGTTGTCCTCAGTTCAATTGCTATCCTCTAGCGATATTTGACACTTGTGTTCAGCTATAACTTCATATTCCGAGTATTTGTATTAAAAACTTTCATTACAAAGAGAGATCATTTCTTCGGCGGCACTCTTTGTTGTCTGATTTTACACCGTGCCGCTGCTGCACCCCGTATCCATACACAAAAGGTATTATAGAGCCTAAGAAGTAATGTCTTATTTTTACTTTGATATTAAGTATGAAATGGAGGTCCAAAATCAAATTTTATCGTGTGAATGTGTACCGTAATGGTAGAAGCAGTTGCAGTTTGAATCTATAAAACATTACATGTGCATTTGACTTCTTGTGTGCGTGTGTTTGTTTGTGTTTGTGTGTATGGGCATGTGTGTTTGTACGAACGTGTGTTCATAAGAAGATAAAGGGATGTCGGTATAAAGAAAAGAGATTGCTTTAAAGAGAAAAGTGTAAGGATCACATTTGATGAAATCGCCCCCCCCAAAAAAAAAAACAAACAGAAAAAAACAAACAAACAAAAGATACGTTCTTCTTGTATGGAGCGATGGCCTAAACGTTTTTTTTTTTAATATAATAAACTATACACGTATAATGGTTGACATTATGATGTGCAGCTACGCTTTCTTTAATGATATTATATGGAAAATTGGTAAATTGAAGTGAAGGCGTTTCATCGAAATTAAGGGCTGTATTGAGCGTTTGAGTGTGCGTGTGTGTGTGTGTGTGTGTGTTAGTGTTTGCTTGTTTGTGCGTATCAGTGTGTTGGTGTTTTGTGGGGGATTTGTTCATCGGCTTGCAAACAAATCTCTTCATGTTGTTTTTCTGACATTTATTCATTTGTTTCTGCGTTTCTGCTTTTGCGAATACTGAGTTGGTATATATATATATGTATATATATACATATATATATATATACATACATATATATATATATATACATATATACATATATATGTATATATTCAATTTCAATTTCAATTTATTTTCATATTTCTCGATGAAAAATTACATCAAATATAAAAAAATTAAATGAAATACATGACATACATAGAATATTGCAAATATATAAAACAATGAATGCTAAAGAAATATGAAGGAACCTACTTAAAAGCGAGCTTGTTGAGCGTAGGTCCCAGTTAAAAACGAGTTTAAGATTGAGAAGGGGAGCACGGGTACAACAATGATCGGAACATAAGAGAAAAACAAACTAAAAAAGTACAATTATACAGTTATATAGCAAATTCTTCTCTAGTGCAGGTTAGGGGTCGGAAAAGCCACATGCTGTAAGCGGATGAACCATTATCGTTCTGGCAATACAATATGACTTAATATTATATAATAACAATGATACCGTTTAGACAGTATTAGAAATGTGTACATTGCGTGTATTAAGAAGGGAACACATGCACCTGCAAATCCAGGAAAAAAAAAGACATTCAACAACCAGTTGCAGTGCAATGAGAATGTGAAATACCAGCTGTTTCCTCGTCCCAGCTATCTTTAAAGAAGGAAAAATATACATAACACAGTGATAGAATTTAAGGGCGCAAACAGCTGGGCTCTTAAAGTTTGGTTTAACATGACAACAACCCTGGAGTACAGTATGACGGGATAGTCATGGACAGCACAAAACAGAATTTCAATGAGCTGATGTAGCGTAATTATTCAATACATACTGTCTTAATTTGCATTTGAAGGATGATAGTGATAAACAACCTTTGAGTTCAGGGGGGAGATCGTTCCAATATTTCGGTCCCGCATACATTGTTTTCATCGCGAAAATTGTGCGAGTACGTGGAAGGTGATAAGCGTCCCGTTGGCGGGTGGGATAATTGTGAACCGAGTAGTTTCTTTTGAACATGTGAAGAAAAACATCAGGAAGATCATTCGTGGAGTATTTATACATGAAAATACCTAGATTGTAATCAAACAAATCAATCAATTTCAAAATCTTATTCTTGTGAAAAAAAAATTCATTTGTATGAGATAAATATCCGGCGTTATTGAAGAAGGAAAAGCGAATCAAGCAAAAATCTGGACGAATTACCCCATGCTACAATTCCATAGTTAAGGTAAGGGGAAATCATCGTTGAATATATAATTTGTAATATATATATGGGGAAATTATATTTCAGTTTGTTTAAAATTCCAATGTTTCTGGACAAAATTTTACTTAAATAGTTAATATGGGTTTTCCAGGATAGATCACTATCAATGTAAAGTCCTAGAAACTTGATACTATCTACCTGGTTTAAATTGATACCATTGATCTTAACATAATCAGAAACAGAGTTCAGAGAATTGCTGAACAGCATATAATGCGTCTTATCAATTTTTAGTGACAACTTATTTGCGTGAATCCAGGACTGAACAAGTTTCAGTTCATTGTTTAACATATGTATAAGCGTGTTTGAGTTACGATGTGAAAGAAATAAATTTGTGTCATCAGCAAAGCATATGAAAGAAAGAATCTGGGACGAATTTTGGAGGTCGTTTATGTACAAGATAAATGATAACGGGCCAAGTAGGGAACCCTGAGGGACACCACAAGAAGTTGTTTTCAAGAGAGACTCATATCCATTTAAATAAACATATTGCTTTCTATTAGTAAGGTAGTCTTTAAACCAATCTAGAGCTGTCCCACGAATGCCGTAATGGCTTAACTTATAAAGCAAAATATCATGGTCTATCGTATCAAACGCTTTCGAGAAGTCGAGAAAAACACCGATAGTATGGGAAGCGTCGTCTAAAGCATGTGCTACTTTATCAATGAAAGCTAATAAAGCGTGGGTTGTGCTATGCTGTTTTCTGAAACCAAACTGAAAATTCGAAAGAATATTGCAGTTGATAAGGAATCTAAGAGTTCGTTTGTGAACAAGCTTTTCTAAGATTTTGAAATTGAAGTTAAAAGAGATATTGGACGACAATTGCTAACCGATTCTTCTTCCGATGTATATATATATATATATATATATATATATATATATATATACATGGTGTTTTATATATATATATATATATATATATATATATATATATACACATGGTGTTTTATATATATATATATACATATACATATACCAACTCAGTATTCGCATCAACTATAGGTAAACTGCAAATCGCAAATCACAGTATTGTGTATTCTTCACGTTACTTTGCAGATTACTCAGGCACCAATAAATGAAGATATTTTACACGCTGTCAGTTTCTCCTAAATATGTTATATGTTGAGCAAAAATACTATGTGCAAGTAAATAATTTCACCTCATATTGTGTTCGTAATATGGAAATGAAATATTTAGCTATTGCCGTACGATACTCAAATATCGAATCAGTAATCACTGATTTCAGCAGGAGAGTTCCTGATGGGAATCTCTGTCTTGAAGCCCCAATGAGGGTTCATTATACGGACAGAATGTTTGGACATATAATACCTGTTGAAATCTAGCAATCTACCATTCATTCCTACCTCTCAATAGATATAATTAACCACTGGTATATATATATATATATATATATATATATATATATATATATATACTGTACTGTATATATATATATATATATATATATATATATATATATATATACATATATATATATATATATATATATATATATATCCTGAAATTTGAATTTGAATTTGAGAGAGGGTTCCCTTCCCAAACCTACGCGGTGCCTCATTATGGGTAGCATATACTGAAAGAAATTAGGCTGAGGCGGACGTTGCTCTCGATCTTGTTCTCCCTTTTAATCAGTCGAGCTTTCGGCCAGTCATCAGGCCTTACTCAGGATCTATATACCAACAAAATAGTTATTATCTAAATAACCTGATGTGTCATAATAAATGTAGTGCAATATCATATAATGCCAATCTTCTGAAATATTACCTCTATATACACAAATCAATCATTCAATTCAATACAAAAATCCAATCTAACATCATCTCATCATCAAAAATACATCATTAATAAAAAATATATGAATGAATTTTTGCATCAAACTGCTGATAGTTGTATATAATAACCATATTTTCTCATAATTCTAAGCATAATAATTACAAACAAAATAACATTATAGATGTAAACATATGCAATGTATATATTATGTTCATATGTCTATTTGCATTGCACTCAAACATAATGATATCATGAAAGTTTGTTGATATCTATATTGCATGAGGACATGATACATGATTACTGTTGAGCGTCGTGAATTGATTTGATTGGATATGAATGATAATATATACAATAGTGTATGATGTACATGTATTTGGGAATATGACTTTGCGATGTTTTGATATGATTACGTTTGAGTGTATATGCAAAGTAATAGGTATTATGATTGAATGTTAATTATTGTATTTTTTTGACAGAAGATACGCACACGGTGCTGTGATGCAGGACATCACGTTAAATTATACACGTCCCAGGTAATTCATAGAATGTTATTGTTGTTTATATATCTGATTTAAGAGTTGATATATTTTGGCAGTTGTTATGGTTATCATATTTTGGTAATATAAAAATATATAATATGTTGAGTTAGATGGTGTTATATCAACCGTAGTTGTGTGTGTGTGCGAGTGTGTGTGTGTGTGTGTGTGTGTGTGTGTGTTTGTGTGTGTGTGTGTGAATGTATGTGTGTGTATACATATATCATGGAATGCAAATAGAGATATGAACATAATATATACATATATAATGTTATTTTGTTTGTAATTGTTATGCTTAGAATTACGAGAAAATATGGTTATTATATTTCAGGAGTTTGATATAAGAATCTATATATATTTTTTTGATTAATGATGTATTTTTGACGATGAGATGATGTTAGATTGGATTTTTGCATTGAATCGAATGATTGATTTGTGTATATAAAGGTAATATTTCAGAAGTTTGTCATTATATGATATTGCATTATATATTATGACACATCAGGTTATTTAGATAATACCTGTTTGTTTTGTTGGTAGATCCTGAGTAAGGCCTGATGACTGGCCGAAAGCTCGACTGATTAAAAAGGAGAACAAGATCGAGAGCAACGTCCGCCTCAGCCTATTTTCTTTCAGTATATGCTACCCATAATGAGGCACCGCGTAGGTTTGGGAAGGGAACCCTCTCTCAAATTCAAATTCAAATTCAAAGTTTATTTCATTTTTCGACAAAACATATGTTTCACTTCTTTTGGTAACAGAGAATGAGGTAAATAGAACATAGAGAAATGAAAAGACTGTACAACACTTGAGGACCTATTATAGTAGTCATACATAGTATAGTACAAAAGAAACAGAAGTGATCGAAGTGAAGTAGATGTATACCGTTGCATAAAGTGCGAAAAATGGAGGGACCCACTAAAAAGACAGAGCTTGTAGCGTGTGGGCCCCTCTGAAAAAGAACATCGATGGAAAGATAAATTGAATCATCTTAGATACAAAAAATAACAAAGTGGAAGAAGTCTGGAAGCCCACAGAAAATTAGATTACCAGATATACACTTTCATAGATGTGAACGAACATGAAACAGGACTAGACAACAAGATAACTACTGAAGAAAAGGTTGTACAGGACAAAACGGGATGGACAAGACTGACAAACTGAAGACAAAATAGCAGACAAGAATGCACAACAGAAACAGAAACAGAAACAGCGATCTTCGGCAGAAGCATGCCAAGAGAAACAAAAGATAGTTGTGGGGAAAAAAGTAATATTTTGACGCCTGAAGAAAAGACAAGGAAATAGAAAATAGAGGGACGTATGAACAGGAGTAACATACGGAAAGTCAACTTCAAGACGCTATGGGCAAAATGGCATAGATGACAACATTGCGAACATCCAGGAAAAAAAAACAACCATTAATTCTACGAAGAGGGGACAAAGTGAGCAGGTCAGTATGTGAGAAAGAAGGCCAAATGGTTAATTTGGTATTGTAGATTCATACGATTGCAATAAAAAAGATTTTAGTCTCCTCTTAAAAGAATATATGGATGGAGCGTTTTTTATGTGATGATTCAAAGAATTCCAATAATTTGGGCCTACATAAATAAGTGTGTTTTTAGCAAAAATCGTTCTTAAAAGAGGTAAATGAAATTCATTGGAACGCCTAGTGGGATATTCATGAAATGATTGATTTTTGAGGAACATAGAATCAAAAATAGACGGAAGCAAGTTATTACAATACTTGTACTTAAATTGCCCTAAATTATGTATGTATATAAGTATATAAGTATGTATGTACGCACTACGTATGTATATAAATATAGAGTGCGAGAGATTTCTCCTTCCCAAATGGCCTAATGTACCATGATATATAATGCAATGCCAATCTTCTGAAGTATTACGTTCATATTATTGTTCTGTTGGTAGATCCTGATGAAGGCCTGATGACAGGCCGAAAGCTCGATTGATTAAAAGGGAGAACATCGAGAGCAACGTCCGCTTCAAGTCTAATTCTTTCACTATATATTAATCAGATCAATGTTCTTCTTGCACTTCCTTATCCATCTGACCCAAGAGAAACCTATCCTTAAAACATTGTTTTCTGGCAGCCTCTGTTACTTGCCCCTCCTACCCCCCCCTTTTCTATGTCACTAAACACACAAAGCATAACAGGTGTATATCCAGTGGCCTCCATCTTTTGTTCCTTTCCTCTCTGTTTCCTCAATAGCGAGCTTCTCTATGAGGAAATTTGATTCCAAGGAGTCATTTGTGCTTATTGTTACACAATTTTTGCTTTCTTTGAACAGTTTTGCATCATACAAAAGAACTAAAGAAATAAGACAATCAGCTTCTCTGTGAGGTAATGGGATTCTAATCAGTGTAAAAGTAAGAGTTTTATATAAAACACATACGATACTGATTTCTTTATCACAACCATCTCACATTCAGACAAAAAATATATAGAATTGCATCTCCATATATATGTTGTCAGTAAAAAGAGCTGTTGCTGTAACATTATCTATTTTGTCTGAGGGACTGATAAGCTATTTCTCACAACTTTCCAAGTAGTTTGTACAAAATAGTGAATGACAACTTACACTCAAACTCTACCGAACTCTTCGGAGGATTTTAATTGCTAAGTCATTATAGCTAGCTCTAAAATGGTTTCATTTACATGAGTCGTCTTAACATAATTCATATTAGGATATTAGAGCAACCATAATTGGCCAAACATCAAGTTATGTGACACTTATGGCCCGGTGGCTTTGTTTCAATCTCTCATACACTTCCCTGGTGAAGATCTAGCTAATGTATTTAAAAATAGCCATTGATATATAGGCGAGTAGTTATCAAAAGATTTTATTTGTAGAACTTCCTATCATTGTTTTATTTGAATGGTCCTTGAAGACAGACCATCCATTTATGGTCAATGAGAACATTGACATTAAGTTTCTCTTTCATTTCTTACGTGGCAGGCAAAAGAAAGAGCAGCGCTGATTGGCTGAGTGGCGTAGTTCCTTGAGCACAGCGCGCAGGACAGGGAGTGGCCCACGTCATGTGACATTCCGATTTGAAGAAGACATTTTATCCTTTACGTGGTTAAGCAAGATTTATTTCGAGCAATTATGCCATTTGTTTAGCTATTCCTGGGAATAGACTTGGAAATCCTTCTTGAAGAGAAACCTGTGTAGTACTTCGCCAAAAAAAAAAAAAAAAAAAATCCTCCGGGAATCCATCTTGAAGTGAAATGTTGCTTATTCTTCGCAAGTTGATGGCTTTAACAAAGTCTGATTCAGGATACGAAGAACACAAAGAATGAAGACATGGCTGTCCCTCTTTACAAGTGGATATTTGCGATAATCTTCATCTCCCTTCCTCTGCCAAATATATCGCTCTTGATAAGTAAGTATTCAGATATAGTAACGATTCTTTCTTAGACCGACTTAAGCTGTAGATATCCTCTGGTACATGGGGAATATTGTTAAATCATAGATTGAAATCATTTAATTCCTCACTTGACTTGAATTCTGCATAATAGAAAGCTCTGTAGAAAATTGTGGACTTGCTTGTCGAAGCGGGGATGTAATGTACATCTTTAAGCCCTACGGGTAACGTTGCGTTATTTTTATGGCAGCTCATCTGCCTGTGTCGTGGTGATGAAGTTATCAATGACTCCATGTTCTTCATTTCATGATGGATCGTATTCTCTGGCTTTTCGCCTCTGATTTCAGGTCAAACCCTCGACTGCACGGGGGATTGGCTCACAATGGAAATCCAGGCAGACGACGACTTTCGTGTAGTCGCCGACAGGTGGGAAATACGAGCACCGATTGGCGAGAGAATGGTCTTATCGCTGCAGTCTACCAACAATCATTACGTGGAAGTAACCATACAGGATGATATATCAACTACCAAAAAAGAAATTGTACTTTCGAATTACACCAGATCTCCACCCGTCTTTTCACTCAGTCATCAGTTGATAATTCGACTATATACATCCAGTCCAGGGATATATATACCCAGTGAAGGTCAACATCAACGCTTCATGTTTGAAAGGTAACAACTATTTTTGTTTGCTCAGGACACAGGCAATATGAATCTGTCATTTGAATTAACCTGCCTCTTTTATTTAATTAACGGTCATATAAGCATTAAACTTTACATTGTATATGATACTCTGTATCATCTAAAGGACCTGTTGAAATATAACCGGTTATAGATGTAAATGCTACTATGGTAAAAAGGACAAAAGTACTCAAACTACTTCCAAACCAATAAGGAAAACAATCAACTTACAACATAGGTACTCTGTATTGGAAGTACAGGTTCTATTACACAGAATGAGTTACATGTTTTTTGTATCACTCTATCCTTTAACTTTAATCTGCTTGAATTTAGCCTGAAATGGAAATAGGCCTATATCTAATCCTTATAGATATGTTATCATAATATTTCATACATATTCAAAGATATGTTAATGAATACAGTATATTGTCCTCATATTTTGATAAAGAATATCCTTCTCAAAAATATTTGCTATGACAAACAATTTTTTCTTGGCATACGAAAATGGAACTTTGCGCCAGAAAATAAGTGTCAGGTGTAAAAGCTAGCAATATTCATGTAAATTGTGGGAAAGTGTCCAAGTAGGCCTACATACTTCCCTAAAGCACAACTACAATGACATTTTGAGTCTATGTCTGATATGATATACGTCATATCATAAGGAGATTATACCGTTTGGATTTTGAGAAAAAAAAGGCTAATTGGTATACTTCCCTTTTTGATGGCACATTGTGAACCTAACGGGAAACTACTACGTTGACCGCTGAATTTTAGATTTGTTTGCAGTATTCTATTTGTTTAGCTTTTTTATTCATCCATCAACTGTAACTAGAATAATATAAGCACATGGTCAAAGAGAACAGTGATCATCAATCGTTGGCAAATACATTGTAAAAGTAGACGAATGGAAAACACAAAGGTCTTAAGACGCGACAAGATATGTCACTGGATCTTTTTTCTAATGAAATTTAAAAGGATTACTTATTTAGTCTAAGGACTGAATAGATATAATTGGATATTGTGACAATCAGAAGGGGATATTTTCTATACAAAATAATGTCGTACTCAAAGAAGTCAGGAGAACAATAAAAATTGTCATACCTTTACAGTTTTGTTTCTGCACTGGTCATTGGATGATCTGGTTTGAATATTCTTATGGTTCATTGATGTAATGTGCTATAGATTTTGAAACAACGCCCTAGTAACACCTAGAGTTTTTCTTTTACATTATTGGGAATCGTTACTCGTGGGCTCACATAAAATCCCCGTCAAACACTACACTCGACGCAATACCGAAAATATTATTCAGCACATGAATTTCTAAGTAGAACTAATTTGTTGTTATTTCAATAAAGATGAATCGACCGTGAAACTCATTGGACAACCTTCTCCTCTGGAGGGCTTTGTAGCTGTGCAATCAGCTACAGATAGCTTTGTATGCAGTGATGGATTCACTGAGGAGGTAGCTGATTCCATCTGTGAGGAGCTTGGTTTCCCATCATTCCAGATTATCTCTAGTGTAATGTTGCCTCTTCACTTACACGCAACAAAATGGATAAAGGCCAGAAATTGCCCTACACGTAAGTGTTTATTCGTCTGTCTGTTTGTTTGCTTTTTTTCTTACTCTGTGTTTGATTTTAATGATGTCATAATGTAGTATTTAGTAGGGAAGCAGTGCACAGTGTAGGTCACCCTGGCCAAACGTGGGACTGAACATCACAGTATAGGCCCAATTTGCAATTTGTGAGACAGTTCTATGTTTGCGTAATGTATAGTTGTACTCTTGTGTTCGAGAAGAAAGTTCCCTCATTCCTGTATTTAATTTGAATCAAAAGGGGAAATTTGGATGCACGTCATGGGTCCGACATGAGTCATAAAGTCCAAGATTCATACAAGCCATGAGTCATACAACCCATGAGTTATACAACCCACAAGTCATACAGCCCATGAGTTCGACACTAAGGCCCACAACACCGACACAATAAGCATTGTGCTGTGATGTCGAACTCGTGTGTTGTTTTTACCTATAGTGACGAACTTACGGGCTATCTTTGCCTAGTGTCGAACTCATCATGGGCTGTCTGCCTCGTGGGCTGTATAACTCATGGATCTCTTTTCATTGTCGAACTCGTGGGTTGTATGACTAGGATGTCGGTCTCGAGAGATGACCCATGAAACTGAACCACTGTCTTGATGAGCCTTCCCGGTTGCTTAGATATATATTGATATAATTAATTGATTGATTGATTGATTAATTTTAATTTTGAATTTATTTTTCATACATAAATGTAGTGTTATTCAATAAATGTCATACAAAGTCAATTGAACGAACTAATTGAGTATGATATTATTTGAATCTAACAGTTGAAACAGATATTACACCTACTTCAAGTATACAATATTATTCTATGAAAATGCAAAATGAAAAGTAGCAGTCGTTATTTTATTCAAACATAGAATCCCATGTACTAGTCGTTCAAAAGACAAATTAAAACAACTCTAAATATAACAGATATACAATATGCAACATACTAATATACAAAAATTGGAAGGGGAAATGGAATTTGTTGAAACTCGTTCATTGAAAGACAGGAGAGAGAGAGAGAGAGAGAGAGAGGGGGGGGGTGTATTGTCTTTCAACAAGTATAATCACTGATGGTAGGCCAGTTTGTGGGAGAAGAGGCTGTGACTTAAAGGCTTAATTTAGCATTTGCAGAGGAAACAAAACCCAGCATTTAGGTGCTTCAAAATAGTTCTTAAATGTGAATTAGGGATAGAAACAACCACTGTAAAAAATTGAATCTGTATAATCGATGTTAAAGGGGATGGCTAGTATCGATCAGTGGGAATCAGTGGGAATGCTGAGGGATGATTGTTCCAATCCTTATGGGATTCATTTAAGAGTACATTATATATCTACTGTTGTGTGAACATTATTTGCTTCAGAAGGGTCTCATATTCAAGTAATGTGCAGATTAATGCCCCGTCACTGACCAGGCACGCTAGCCTGGAAACATTAAACTGCACATTACTTGAATATGAGACCATTCTGAAGCAAATAATTTTCACACAACAATAGATATATAATGTACTCTTAAATGAATCCCACAAGGATTGGAACAATCATCCTCCAGCATTCCCATTGATTCCCACTGATCAGTTACTCGCCATCCCCTTTAAGTATTGTTAAATACACAAAATGCGAACAATAGTTATAGTAAGAATGTTTCCAGACTAAACCGTCTACAGTTATGGTTTATTGAGAAAAATACCGATATCTCCTTATATTTTATTCTTTACTGCGAAAATTCAATATGGTAGGATGTTTCGTGATACAACTGACCTACACATAATATGCATTAAATGTGACATCTTGAATATTTTTTAAATCACTGCTTCCGAAGGTAATCTGGACCTTTAAACACAGCTTTACCGGACCTCCAGCTCAGTATCGTTATGTATTAAGGATATCATGTGCTCTTTCCAACATATAAGATTTACTTGGAGCATTTTGCATGTCGGGACATATATCGATTTTTTTAAAAAAAAATATGTATGTATATATAGTTGTGAAAGTTTTGATTCCCTGCTCACCATATGCCCGTATATGCCGGTGCTGAAGATTCATTGAAAGAATCTCTTACGCTTGTGTGCCATGATTTTTTACATAGGTGTTTTGATATATATACAAAGAAAAAATGTATTGAACATTTGTTTGGAAATTAACAAACTCCGTATCTATCAGAACAATAAGTAAGATCACTTTCTTGATGAACACGGAAATACTGGAAACAAAACGGCACCAACAGCAACCTACTTGAGCTCAGAAATGCGCAACTTGATTATGAATATGATCAATGCAGTTGTGAATCTATTCCGTCATCCGGCTATGGTTAAGGACGTATCAAGTGAAACTCATTTGTGTGGTTTACATTCCGGATATGCCTTCATACTTTTTTTTTTCTTCTGAAGATTTACTTCATAAATAAGACAAAATCTGCAGAAGGGAGAAAGATTGCAATAACATAGTAAGATGAGGAGATCCCAAGGAGATAGAAAAACTATCTAGGTATTAATCCTTAAGTAAGGAGATGTCTGAGGTTACATCGCGAAATCTCTTTAAACAAAACACTGGTCTAAAGATATATCCCTTTTCAATTGTCAGTCACACCAGTTTTTTTGCTGGTTTGTTACATCGGAAATAAAATCTTATGATTATAAATTACTGTTACAATGATGTACGTTAGTTACGTGCATTGATATAAATCAATTTTAGCAAGGACATGCTTCTTCTTTCTTTATGATTTTGAGAAAAGAAGCCTGTTAAAATACTGCTAATTTTGATTCTGCTTCACAAAACAAATACATAGGTTTGCGAAGCATGTCGAACTGCTCCTGGACAAGAGCCGAATGCCTTTCTGAGAAAGCTGTTAAGCTGAAATGCAGAGGTGAGAAATATGTCAATGATAATGGGACTTTCTTTGCTTTTTTGCTTTGAAGATAGATGTCCCACAATGTATGCAGCCTGAATGTGAAAAAAAACCCCACGCCTAACAAATTTACGTGTCTTTATTATAGTATGCTGGTATTGGCATACTGGTGATGATATTACAATGCTGGTTAAGAATTCATGGACAACATTTAATGTGGAAAACACCGCAAGACCAATGAAAGACAATAATGCTTTCATATTATGCAGCAACAAGTCGAGAGTAACAAAGAGTTTGACGAAAATGTCACGCCTTGCAATCCTTGCACTCTTTCATCTCCGTTCCACTGAAAAACCCCCGTAAAATCATAAAAGAATATGTTGTACTAGGCTCTGCAATGATCATGGTGATTTGTAAGACCAAGTCTTGGGTTCGAATCCTGTCTCACGCGTTCAACCTTCACCTACAACGATAGATGTGAAAATAGGTACGTGGCAGTGCTTTGGTAATATTATGGCAGATCTGAAGAACTATGTTATCGCGGAGAGGTAAAGTTGGTGAACAAGGCAATATTATTTTGGTGATTATCATCAAATTGTAAAATTTATCAAGAGTTTATCATGGGATATTTTATTGCTTCTCGCAGAGCCTGGATATTTAGGATGCTACACGAGAGAGCCGAGCTCGTCGGATAGTCCAGTATTTCAGAATTTCGTCAGACATGACGTTGAGTCCAATGTAGAGTGCGCCTCCATGTGTCGAGAACAAAGACAAGTCGCCGATGTAGCTGTCATACACCAAGGCGCATGCGTGTGCGTCCCATCAGAGACATTTGCTGTCATGTCCTCTTCTGATACTAATCTTCACGTTTGGTTTTGTCCAAGCATGGCGGAACTGAAATTCAAACCTTCTGTGTATTATGCATTCAGTGGTAAGTAATTTACCTAAGAAGATTTTGAAATTCTATCCAAGCAAGGCTATGACACTAGAGACGAAATTACCATGCTCGCCGGAATAGCATTTTAGACCACTTTCAATAGATTAATGGGTTAGTCCAAGTATTTAGCAAAGGCATGGACTTCCATTTGAATAACCCCCGGTACCAATTAGGGGTCTCAGAGGTTTCAGCGTTGTATAGAACATACAGAATTATTGTTTCAATTGTTGTATAGAACATAAAGGATTATTGTTTCAATTCATGCCATGCCATTGTCTTCATCAGCAGTTGTCCTTTGTCTACACGAAAATGAAGACCCCAGAACGAGATCGATTTATCCAATCGCTTGCAAGTAATTTACTTCCTGGTGCAATATTTTCAAATGGTGCACGACAAAAATCTGAATTGTTTCAAACAGTGCAAACAGACAGACAATATGACCCCATTCCATAAGGCCAATGGCTTTTGATATGATTATTAAACCAAAAATTTTTTTCGCAATTTAACCTTAAGATGAATAATATTCTGAATCACTTTTTCATGTTTGTTTGTTTGTTTGTTTGAATTATTTTTCTTCCAACACAGTTTCATACATAATCAATATTCTTTTCAGTAATATCACCTAGAATATCAGTATTAAGCAGATTACAAATGTACATAATTCAAAGAAGCAAAATTGATGTGTAAATTGATTTCATTTACAAAATATAACTCGTATTACCAAATTTCCAAATAATTACCTGAAAAATTATGCGGAAGAAGGACTGCCACTATAAGCAAAAGCTTGAACACGCGGCAGCCCAGGGACCTATCTACATAATACACATATATTGTTGCGGAATGGGGAAATACTACAAAATATAATACACTGTAAATGCATTATGTTTTATATTCTAGTGCATAGATACGAATAAAAATAAAGTGAGTATGATGATGATGATAATGACGATGATGATGACAGGGTAATGATGAGGAAAAAATGTGATAATGAAGATGAAAGTGATGGTGGTGATGCTGAAGATAATGGGAATGAGATGAAATGATAGACTTAAAAACGTTGTGTATATTTGTTGTAGTTTTAAATCCAATTTACACGACAAGAAATGTGATCAAACAAAACAAAATCTATATTCAGATGCTATGTTCATAGATTGTAATCTGACAGTAACGTAGTTTTCAATCTAGCCTTAAAAGAATATAACGTTTTACATGATTTGATATAATCGGGGAGTGTGTTCCAAAGATTTGGTCCATTATGTCTTACAGATTTTTGTGCAATTAATAATTTGGGATTTACTAAATGAAAACTTTGCGAATTACGGGTGGAATACGAATGGACAGTATAATTCAGTTTAAAGAAATCGTGAAAAGTGTTTGGAAGTAAGTTGTTCAAATACTTAAACATAAAAAGCAAAGAGTGAAAGGTATTTATATCAAATATATTCAGTGTTTTTAACTGATAAAAAAAGTGTATTGGTGTAGGCTAAGTATTGTGAGCCAGTACAGATGCGAATGGCTTTCTTTTGTAATAAATAAATAGAGTTAAGTTTAGTTTTTGCACTTGTAGCCCACCCTAGATTACAATACACACACTAAGAAAAAAAGGTTCAATAAGGGAGCTAGAATGGTTCGAAGTCGCGAAAATGGGTGCAAACTACACAATTTGAGAAAATGGTGGAACTTTGCTTCTTGTATGGTTCATTTTGGGTTCGATCTTGCCACGGTCATTGACGGTGCAATAATACGCCCCAAACTAGTCTCAAAACAAAGGCCATCCTATGGTGTTGCTCGGCACTAAAATGCAATAATACATATCCTTGTGCTGATATTATGAACATATATTTTTTGATATCAGGAAACTTAAGTTTCTTTCATATTCTATAATCATTCATCGAGAGCATATTTTCAAATTAAGTTGAGTCCATGATGAAAGGGGTCTACTAAAAAAACAAAGGTAGAATACCTGATTGCTTGTCTGGTATTGACCAATCACATTGTACACATAACCTAGGAGGTTTAACAGATGAAGTTCCAACTGGATGTAATTATTCAAATAGTCGTCAGATTTCTATTGCTGTATAAAACAATTCCACAGGTGCATTTGTGCCTTCGCTGATCGGGATTCGATGCCGCCGTCTCGCTGAGCAATCTGAAGATTCATTTTGGACGTTTACATAATTTTGGCTATATTTTGCTTCAAATGAAATCCTATAGTTTAAGATAAAAACATATAAAACAAAAGTCAATTCTGAACATAAATATTATTGTGCAAAAGTGTTAATCAGAGCTGTTACATGTGAAAGTATTTAAACTGTACCCTGGATAGCCGGTTTATTTTATCACTTTTCCTCATGATTCTGACAAAGCAAACTGATATGAATCTTCAAATAGAATTCTTTATCAATAGAAACATCAGATTACTGCCCAGGCATGCCTATTAGAATAATGTTCGTTTTATTTCATTTTTTTTTTGGAGCAATTTCTGTTCGTGTATCCCCGTGTCTTTAACATTCACCTAACCTATCTCTTATTGGTTGGGATGTCGAAACGTAATTACCATTACAAAGACATATCTTCCTGTTTGTGGTTCATTCTTGCTAAGGTGCAATATTGAGCCCATAACAAGTCTCAAAGAAAGACCCATATGGTGTTGATCGACACTTGAATACAATATTGCATACCGTCGTGGTGCTACTATGTACATGTTTTTTTTAAAGACATCATAAAACTTGATGTTCTCTTATAATTTCATAATCATTCATCGGAGCATTTTTAAATGAAGTTGAGTCTTTGATGAAAGGGTCTGCGAACAAGCTAACGAAGAATACTTGACTGCTCGTCTGGTATTGACCAATCGAAATGGAATATGTCACAGCATTCCCTGCATGCTTACTGTGCGATGATGGAGTCAAACCCTACTACACACTAAAGATTTTCGTTGCGACTCGATCTCGTGACAGAAAAAAAAAGTCAATATTTTTTCAAGGCCCTCAAATCTGGAATTCCATCCACTCTGATGTGAAATGTAAGAAAACGGTACAAAGTTTTAAGAAAGCTTTCAAACGTATTTTACTTGAAAGGTTTTCTGGAAGTTTAATATCCCAATATCATTTTACGAATTTATAAGAGACTAGCAAGATAGGGTGTGTTTGTGAAAATGACATCTTGTGTATTGCTAATATGCGCTGGTCCATGTTTTTGTCTGTGTATGCATGTGTGTGTATGTGTGAGTGTGTGTGTGTGTGTGCCAATGTTTTTCTCTGTATATACAATGTATTTACTTTTCCGGGATTAGTTTTAAATAAGGCCAATTGCCTTCTCACTCACCCCTTCACTTGATATCTTTTGCTGTTTGTTTGCTTTGTTTGTTTGTTTGTCACATTGTCATTTTATTCATACCATTGTCACATTTTATGTATGCATATTTTATTAAGTGAAAGTAAAGGAAATGATAAACTAAAGTCATTTAGAGAGCAAACTCGCGGATATATAAGGGTGCAAACTACACGATTTATTTGTAAGGGTTGATTTTTCCCCCTTTTTTTCATGGATTCATGCACGGTGAAGCCATATAAGGGTAAAATGCATGCACATGAAAAATGTAAGCACATGTTTCCGTGTGCTTGCAAACACCACATTTTAGAATGAATAAAGACTAGCTGTGATAGTGGAATTTCTCATGAATAAATAATAAAGCATTCAAACCCTGGCCATTGTTCAACACCATTGTCAGGGTGTTAATCACATACTCCCATACACACCCATTGACCCCTGTGCAAAGTGAAAATTTTGTACAGAGGGTTGGAAATAGAGCAAAATCTGTAACCTAACTGTGAAATTGATCATGGATTTCATGAAACTGATTTGTGTTTTAAACCACCTCCAACGAAATTGTACACTATACAACTATCTCCCATATCAATGATAGTGTTATCTGATATATAGTTACTGAATTATTAAGAATCAAAAGTGGAAAATGTTTTTTTTAAACGCCTATTAATCCATAGAATACATTCGATGCAAAATAATGACATGGATGTTTCCTAAAGCGTCAATTCACGAACCCAGTACTTTGGTCACCTGGTGTGGGCATGTTCATTCTTTTCTTGAACATGATTTATGAATTCAATGAATTGCTGAGTCGTGCAAACTTATGTGCACATAAGTTGACTCCCAGATGGCTCATTGTACAGCTCGTTCATGCGTGTTTGAGCTGAGCATCTAGCGCAAATTCCATTTCCACAGCAGATCAGCTCTTCTGAGGCTTTTCGTAGCGGCTTACTGCAACTCTGACTTCAAAATTATATTGTCCACTTCATAATATCAAGACCCCGCAGATTCCTACTACGTGGAAAATGGTGAGTTAAAACATCATCGTAAAGCATGATTTGAAATATCCACAATGTTCTCGACCAAGGCCTTACTCTCGATATTACCCTTCATCAAATTTCTTGTATCTGTTATGTTTTTGGTTGTATAGCCATGTCTTATAATGTAGGCTTGCAGGCAGTAATATTAAAATGTTCATTTTATCCAGTTCTGTTAAAACTGGCTAGTTTTATGCGTGCTGTTTTCTGTTCTATTTTGTTTTGTTTCGTAACCATTCTGTGGAATTAGAGCAGCTTTAGCGATAAAATGTCTTGCTAAAGACGTCATGGCATTCCGATTTCAGATTTCAGATTCATTTATTGTTCATTTAGGAAATTCTTTTTGTTGGTACATGGGCGTGCACATAGGAATATCTACATACATGCATAAACTCACATATATTCATGTACATGTACACATTATAAATGATACAATTTTCACTACATACACAATTATACAAGCATAATTTATACTCACAATACAGTGAACACATACATAATCACAAATTTCAAGTAATTCTTTATATTTACCGATCAGCAACAAAACAAACGTGGAATCGGATATTCCTATAGGAAGTGTATCCTTAACATAACCTTTACGCCAGCTCCCCCCCCCCCACACACACACATCCCCAAGGATAATTCATCGCGTCGTGCCATACCACATTTGATTAATAACGAATAAAAGGAACGGAAGTTGATGAATAATTGTTGATAAACTTATGGATAAATAGACCAGTGTACTAACTAAACTTATAATGGCAAACATTGCACGCTTATCTTTATGCTGGGATAATTCTCTGTAGTCAGGTATAGTGTTAGTGGTGGACTTAAGTTCACCCTGTATGCAGCAAGGCAGTGCATAAGAATTGAACTATACATTAAGCTGCCATGGAGAGAGTTATGTAGTCACATTTACGTAAGTTAGCTCTTCTGCAAAATTATTACACACGCATGAACAGTGGCCTTGAACTCATGACACTTGATTTTCCTTTTCAGGTATTCGAGCAAGATACAATATGATGAAGTTGCGCGCATTCTCCTGATCACGTAAACTTATATGCAATTCTGAAGGACAGAGTGATTCCTCAACAGAATATGTAAGTTTCATTAATGGATTAATCCGTAATACATGTATATGTATTTTCAGGTTATTGATTCATCTAGATTTTCAGCATGTGATATCCGTGAAGTATATTATATTAAAGCTTATTATTACACATGAACGCAGTTTTATCAGTTACTATAACGTAGCCACCGTTTAGTGGGTTGCAGAAAATTTGATAAGACTATAGTGCAATTTTTGATACCATCTATAATCGAGAGATATGTTACTCAAGTGGACCATTGCGATCACTCATTCTTGCCTTTTCCGTTCTACGTCTTTTCAGTTTTTTTTGACTTTTTCCTGAAAACTCCATGATGGATTGTAACTCATACAGGCAGCATCTCTACCCCGCAAGAATCTTCATTTTTTTCTTTTTTATTTATTTATTTATTTTTATTTTATTTTATTATTATTTATTATTATTATTATTTTTTTTTTTGGGGGGGGGGGTAATCTTCTTTTCTGTAACCAGTATTATCAAAGTAAATCAAATCAATGTTATGAATAAGTAGAGGGGGCTATATTTTCACTTTTTGTGTGTGTGGTAGAGGATTAGAGGTGTCAACCATAATGGGCATCATTACACCCATTGCCATGGCCAGCACCCGGACCATCATCTGTGGCAAGCTCAGCAACGGCTGAATGGCTGAGGTCTATAAGTCTTACTCCTTTCCTAACTGTGTAAAATATACAGCAAACTGATGTTAAATTGGCATGTAATTTGATGTTGTCTTACTTTGTTATTTTATGTTATGAAGACTTTGAGTTGGTCAGGAAAACTGTGAGAATATTTGAATATGCCCTATGTCATAAATGTATGCAGGCCTACATAAAAGGTGTGTATTTTCATCTCAGTCCAAATTCGCCACATTTTTCTTTTCAACATGACTTTACTCAGGCTATTCCACATCTATTCTTCTTTTTTTTCCAGCTCTAACTTAGTGATGTCGGCATGCTGTCTCCTAATTCCCCGTCTGCCTAGAGAGGACATGCTGTATGTCTGTGACAAAGTAAGTGCTGCACTTTTATTTTTTTATGGGAGACGGGAATTCCATTCTGCTTTGTGACTAGAAATATAAGAGGAATATTTCTTTGCAACATTATCATGTTTTACTTGTATGACAAAGAGCTGAAATAAATCTATCCGACCGGATTTGTTTAGAAACCAATATCAAAGCTTAAAGGGATGGTATAGTATTGGTGGAGGTGAGGATTTGGGCTTTTAACTTTTTGTGATATACCAAGAACCTACTTATGAAATAATAGAGAGTATGCCATTCTAAGAGGAATTCTAAAGATTATTTGATGAAAATTGGTTTTGAAATGGATGAGCCATCCAAAAATAGAATAAAACGCAGCGATCGTGATAAAAAGTGAGTCCTATATTATATTATTATTGCTCTGTTTTGGATATCGCAGCTATTTCAAAACCATTTCTCATTATTTCAGCAAAAGACGTTAGAAACCTGAAGTAGATCTATGCAATCAATTTAATTTTCCATTTTCTGGTCAATGGTCATAGTTGCAACCTGTTAGTTTATGTAAGCAACATAACTGCGTAGTGTAAACGACCTATTTCCTTCGAAATTTTATTCAGTCATTATTTATTCATGCCAAAATCTCTTTCAGAACCTGACAGGACTAAATCCCACAATCTTCACTGTGAATGCTGCGCACTAGTGACATCACTATTTGGCTGGATGGTTGTGAAATCTGCCCGAATTCCTGTATACAATCGTGTCTTCCTTCGCTACAATGTTTCCGGCCTTCTGTGCTTTGTGGCTTTCAGTATCCCAGACAAGGCAGAAACACCCGATGCATACTTCAGCAGTACATTGCAAGCCTTGATCTGAACAGGCAACTATCACGAAGAAAAACCTACGGCATTTCATTAACAATATTGTTCAATAATTGTCTTGATATAGTTTACCAGCCTAAAGTTTTCATGGTGTATACTTTTACAAGGAATTGTCACCAGAGAAATGATGTTGTTCAGCTTGTCCCTCCGTTCGTACATCAGTCTGTTATCGATTATGGCAACGTTGTATCACGAAGGGAAATGAAACGAAAAGTACAAGTGGACAAGTTAATGCAGGGAGATTACTTTAGCAGTTGAACACATCGTCACAAACTGAGGAATATCGGAAAATCCGTTGAAGAGCCATATATACACATATATTTAGAGTTTCAGTGCCGCCATTACGAGATGAGAAAGCTACATCTTTGACGTCAAGCATGGAAAATTATATAAAGAAATGTAAAGAAAATAGGCATAGTTTCACGTTTCTAGCATTACAAAAGGAGCACTTGATTTCCTTCATCCAGAAGGGGGGGGGGGAGGGGTAATATTACCCTTAACATTATGGCAACGACAAATAAGTGGAGGCAATTTGTACTTTTCATTTAGAATCAGATTTTATGGAATTCCCTTGATATTTTCTTCATATACGTTTCCATACATGAAAGTGACACTGAAACTTTAAAAAATGCATAACTTCCACTGGATCATACGATTTTCCATGTTCACTTATGTGTTCTTATGATATTGCTCCAATCCACGGGTACATTTGGGTTTCATTCCCCTTTAAGTACTGTTTGAGGTATCCAAATGAAACTTTGCATATGTATGTACGATTGGACGAAGTTACTTCTACCACCTTGTGGGTGCCAGCGTTCAAGGTCAAATATTGTAGGTCATTGTCAAATTCTACAATGTCATTTCGTGCTCTTTCTTTGCATCTCACCTTGTGAGCACTGTCGACATAGTATTGTGGTGTTCTTTTAATTACTTTCCACACTTTTGAGCTATATGACCACCAAATTCACTCCTCAGATCATCTAAAGATGGCTGTCAAGTGTTGATATTGGTGAAGTCCGACTCCGTCAACAGTCAAAAAGTCAATGAGCTTACATTTGAAAATCGTTGTAATCACAAATTCGATATGTGGGCAAGACATCATTTCGCTTTTACCTTGTTAGATGGTGAATATTTGTGAAGCTTCCGTTTCTAATTCATACAGCATCAGCATACCTTATGTCTGAGAATAGTAGTAAAGAAGATAAGATACTTTGGCAACAGCGTGTAAAATTCGCAAAATTTTATTTTGTGCCTTATTTGCTGAACAAACGTCGTAGGAGGACTACAACCTGCCAGGCAGTATGGCGGAACAATTACTCTATTATTAGCGTCATAGAATAAATGACAATGATGTAGTTCTGAAGCATGCTATTCATTAGATACTTTTGCAATGACTCCATGCATGTATACTTTCAATCGAACTAGGTATATAATCATCAATGTCTTGTACTTGAATAACGACAGAATGATTTCGGTGAGGAAAGTTTTCTGTCACGTCATTTAGATATAAGGGAACGTGTCAATATTATGCTATTTGTTCCATAGTTATTTCTGAAGTGGTTAAATGTATTTTCCTTTAAAAAAAAAATCATTTTATATATACCTACGTTGCATCCAGATGCCTATTCGTTGAAAAATATGGGCAATGTATTCAAAGGTCAAAGATCATACATTAATGGGCCTAGGGTATACAACATTTCAATAGTTGTTGTTGTTTTGTTTTGTTTTGTTTTGTGGTTTGTTTGTTTGTTTGTTTGTTGTTGTTGTGGTTTGTTTGTTTGTTTGTTTTTTTTTTTTTGGGGGGGGGGGGGGCACGGTTCAAAGTGTCCTGAAACCTTGTATAATGCATGCATTTAGTCATGTATGATGCCAAACTGTTCCCGCTCATACAAATGCAGCCGTTTCAAGGAAATAACATAAGATTATTCTCATACTCCATGATTTGGTAATGCTTAAGTGGTTCATAAGAGTCCAGTGAAACTGTGTACAGAACAAAAAGTGGATTTGACAATGGTATACGATATCCGCAATTTACTCTTTGACGGGGTCTGTCATCCGATTAATATGTATATGCACGGTAGTCCCCTATTCGGAAACTACAAGTTAGATAAGCTGCAATCATTTTGCACGCGACCATGGCGTTATAGCCAAAGGTGATCTGCAAATCCCTGTGTGCCTACAGAGGATTGGAAAACGTAACAACTTTCTATGTATAGAACAACGAAACAGAAACTGGTGCATTGTAAGACATGTTTTAAATTTTAGATAAATTCATGTCTATGCTGGAAACATATCTTTTTGATGATTCATGATGACGTCACTGTTACATGAATATTGTACGCATGGAAATATGTAGGCCTATTCGTTTAAATGCATACAAACAACTTGTTAAATCCTCTTACATTTTTTTTTAAAGATATGGTGCATACTTTAGAAATGTACGTAGCATGCTCTTGTTTTTTGAGGCTTTGTGTACTGGTAGAAAGCATATCTTATTTTTATAGATTATGTAAATAAGTACGTATTCAAGTACGTTTTGAATAAAACGTATCCAGACAAATGTATATCATATTTTTACCTCTTCCTTCATGCAGATGTATACTCTTGCCTAGAGGGTTTATTTGATAGATAGTGATAGTGCTCACCTCATTGGAAAGGTAATAGGGTAAATATTTGGTTTTAGTATGTCATTTAAACACAACTATAAGTTAACTTCTACATTAACATTTCAAAACTCACAAATTCCACACACACATTTCATGATTCACAGGATCCAAATTACACCAATCTTAATACTTTGCAGAGTGCAACAACAGCATAAGTTTGATATACTGAGCAAACAGGCTTGCATTAGTTCGCACTATTCAAGGTTTAAAGTAGTTAAGTAACCAAATTGTACGTTGGTATGTGATGCTAAGTATATTTACCTTATAGCTATAATGTTGCAAATATGTGGTGCTTATTTCATCCATAACTGCTGCAAAATTGCTTCTTTAAAGGAGCCAATCAGTGTCACTGCCTGTTCCTCTAGAGACGCAATATTGCCCAGTAATCTCAAGGTGCACTTGAGGTTATACTGGGCAACATTGCGCCTCTAAAGGCGTAGACAGTGACACTGACTGGCTCCTTTAAAGAAGCAATTTTGCTGCAGTCATGGATCAAATAAGCACCACATAGGTGCAACATTATACCTATATAATATGGCACAAAATCGCACCCTCAAGAGAGGCTACAATCTTGGAACTTAGGGTGCTTCTTTGCACCCTCACGAAAGGTGTAAAGTTGCACCAAAAGTAGAGGCAAGAGAGGGTGCAAAGTTGCGCCGAAAATTAAAGGGAGAAAGATCGCATCCTCGAGAAAGGTGCAACTCGGCACCAATTAGTGTGGGTGGAAAGATGCACCCTCAAGAAAAGGGTGAAACTTAGCACCACTTAGTGTGGGTGGAAATATGCACCCAAGGGAAGAACTTCGCACCCTCAATAAAGTGTGCAATGTTGCACCCTCTATGGAGGGGCAAAGGTGCACCCACAGGGTGCAAAATTATACCATTGCACCATGGTGCTACTTTTGCACCAATTTCTTGAGGGTGCAAGATAACACCCATAGGGAGCCACCAGTGTGACATCACTTTGCACCCTTAAAAGGTGCAAGAATGAATCATTTTTTCTTAGTGTAGGGGGGGGGGGGCACGGTTCAAAGTGTCCTGAAACCTTGTATAATGCATGCATTTAGTCATGTATGATGCCAAACTGTTCCCGCTCATACAAATGCAGCCGTTTCAAGGAAATAACATAAGATTATTCTCATACTCCATGATTTGGTAATGCTTAAGTGGTTCATAAGAGTCCAGTGAAACTGTGTACAGAACAAAAAGTGGATTTGACAATGGTATACGATATCCGCAATTTACTCTTTGACGGGGTCTGTCATCCGATTAATATGTATATGCACGGTAGTCCCCTATTCGGAAACTACAAGTTAGATAAGCTGCAATCATTTTGCACGCGACCATGGCGTTATAGCCAAAGGTGATCTGCAAATCCCTGTGTGCCTACAGAGGATTGGAAAACGTAACAACTTTCTATGTATAGAACAACGAAACAGAAACTGGTGCATTGTAAGACATGTTTTAAATTTTAGATAAATTCATGTCTATGCTGGAAACATATCTTTTTGATGATTCATGATGACGTCACTGTTACATGAATATTGTACGCATGGAAATATGTAGGCCTATTCGTTTAAATGCATACAAACAACTTGTTAAATCCTCTTACATTTTTTTTTAAAGATATGGTGCATACTTTAGAAATGTACGTAGCATGCTCTTGTTTTTTGAGGCTTTGTGTACTGGTAGAAAGCATATCTTATTTTTATAGATTATGTAAATAAGTACGTATTCAAGTACGTTTTGAATAAAACGTATCCAGACAAATGTATATCATATTTTTACCTCTTCCTTCATGCAGATGTATACTCTTGCCTAGAGGGTTTATTTGATAGATAGTGATAGTGCTCACCTCATTGGAAAGGTAATAGGGTAAATATTTGGTTTTAGTATGTCATTTAAACACAACTATAAGTTAACTTCTACATTAACATTTCAAAACTCACAAATTCCACACACACATTTCATGATTCACAGGATCCAAATTACACCAATCTTAATACTTTGCAGAGTGCAACAACAGCATAAGTTTGATATACTGAGCAAACAGGCTTGCATTAGTTCGCACTATTCAAGGTTTAAAGTAGTTAAGTAACCAAATTGTACGTTGGTATGTGATGCTAAGTATATTTACCTTATAGCTATAATGTTGCAAATATGTGGTGCTTATTTCATCCATAACTGCTGCAAAATTGCTTCTTTAAAGGAGCCAATCAGTGTCACTGCCTGTTCCTCTAGAGACGCAATATTGCCCAGTAATCTCAAGGTGCACTTGAGGTTATACTGGGCAACATTGCGCCTCTAAAGGCGTAGACAGTGACACTGACTGGCTCCTTTAAAGAAGCAATTTTGCTGCAGTCATGGATCAAATAAGCACCACATAGGTGCAACATTATACCTATATAATATGGCACAAAATCGCACCCTCAAGAGAGGCTACAATCTTGGAACTTAGGGTGCTTCTTTGCACCCTCACGAAAGGTGTAAAGTTGCACCAAAAGTAGAGGCAAGAGAGGGTGCAAAGTTGCGCCGAAAATTAAAGGGAGAAAGATCGCATCCTCGAGAAAGGTGCAACTCGGCACCAATTAGTGTGGGTGGAAAGATGCACCCTCAAGAAAAGGGTGAAACTTAGCACCACTTAGTGTGGGTGGAAATATGCACCCAAGGGAAGAACTTCGCACCCTCAATAAAGTGTGCAATGTTGCACCCTCTATGGAGGGGCAAAGGTGCACCCACAGGGTGCAAAATTATACCATTGCACCATGGTGCTACTTTTGCACCAATTTCTTGAGGGTGCAAGATAACACCCATAGGGAGCCACCAGTGTGACATCACTTTGCACCCTTAAAAGGTGCAAGAATGAATCATTTTTTCTTAGTGTGCATAATATATGGTGGGATTAAAGAATTGTAAAGCATAAAAAGAGTAAGTTCAGGAAGATAACTTTTCATCTTTAAAAGAATACCTAGATTTCTAGAAACACAGGTTGTAACATGACGTACAATTTGTATATGATCATTCCAGGTTAAGTTTTCATCAATGAAAATGCCTAAAAACTTAATAGAACTTTTACGTTCAAGAAGTACATTATCAATCCTTATATTATTTGCAAAATCATCTGTGTGAGTTTTCATATGCTTAAAATAAATATAATTAGTTTTATCAATATCAAGTGACAATTTATTATTCTTAAACCAGCTTGATACATTTGGTAACTCTGCATTAAGTGTGGATACTAACGTTTCTATATTATCGTGGGAATAAAAGATATTGGTGTCATCGGCATATACTATAAATGATGATATACAGTACTCTCCGCGTAATCGGGTATCGCTTAAACGGGTACTCCGTTTAATTGGGTAGTAATGTCAGAATCAGTTCCAATGCACATTAAAATTACCTGATAATCGGGTTGCCTCTCCGCATAAATGGGTAGATAATGTTATTCTTATCTCGTTTCTACCCACATTTCATCGCATATATAACACTTTTTCCACGGCTAATCGCATTCTCTGCTTAATTTGCAAAGCAGACCGATCATTTGGGGAGTGATTAAACATGAAAGCACGTGTACACGTACCGACTTGTCACACGTAAACGAACATTACACATGTAGCTGGCACTCACAAGCATAGACAGACAGGTGTTTAGTGCAGTGTACAATGCATGTACATGTACATACACATTGTGTGTGTCCATTGTGAATGAGCCGGGTTCTTCTGTTAATCGGGTACTCCGCTTAATCGGGTAAGAAACGCTCTGCCCGAGAATACCCGATTATGCGGAGAGTACACACTAAGAAAAAATGATTCATTCTTGCACCTTTTAAGGGTGCAAAGTGATGTCACACTGGTGGCTCCCTATGGGTGTTATCTTGCACCCTCAAGAAATTGGTGCAAAAGTAGCACCATGGTGCAATGGTATAATTTTGCACCCTGTGGGTGCACTTTTGCCCCTCCATAGAGGGTGCAACATTGCACACTTTATTGAGGGTGCGAAGTTCTTCCCTTGGGTGCATATTTCCACCCACACTAAGTGGTGCTAAGTTTCACCCTTTTCTTGAGGGTGCATCTTTCCACCCACACTAATTGGTGCCGAGTTGCACCTTTCTCGAGGGTGCGATCTTTCTCCCTTTAATTTTCGGCGCAACTTTGCACCCTCTCTTGCCTCTACTTTTGGTGCAACTTTACACCTTTCGTGAGGGTGCAAAGAAGCACCCTAAGTTCCAAGATTGTAGCCTCTCTTGAGGGTGCGATTTTGTGCCATATTATATAGGTATAATGTTGCACCTATGTGGTGCTTATTTGATCCATGACTGCAGCAAAATTGCTTCTTTAAAGGAGCCAGTCAGTGTCACTGTCTACGCCTTTAGAGGCGCAATGTTGCCCAGTATAACCTCAAGTGCACCTTGAGATTACTGGGCAATATTGCGTCTCTAGAGGAACAGGCAGTGACACTGATTGGCTCCTTTAAAGAAGCAATTTTGCAGCAGTTATGGATGAAATAAGCACCACATATTTGCAACATTATAGCTATAAGGTAAATATACTTAGCATCACATACCAACGTACAATTTGGTTACTTAACTACTTTAAACCTTGAATAGTGCGAACTAATGCAAGCCTGTTTGCTCAGTATATCAAACTTATGCTGTTGTTGCACTCTGCAAAGTATTAAGATTGGTGTAATTTGGATCCTGTGAATCATGAAATGTGTGTGTGGAATTTGTGAGTTTTGAAATGTTAATGTAGAAGTTAACTTATAGTTGTGTTTAAATGACATACTAAAACCAAATATTTACCCTATTACCTTTCCAATGAGGTGAGCACTATCACTATCTATCAAATAAACCCTCTAGGCAAGAGTATACATCTGCATGAAGGAAGAGGTAAAAATATGATATACATTTGTCTGGATACGTTTTATTCAAAACGTACTTGAATACGTACTTATTTACATAATCTATAAAAATAAGATATGCTTTCTACCAGTACACAAAGCCTCAAAAAACAAGAGCATGCTACGTATATTTCTAAAGTATGCACCATATCTTTAAAAAAAAATGTAAGAGGATTTAACAAGTTGTTTGTATGCATTTAAACGAATAGGCCTACATATTTCCATGCGTACAATATTCATGTAACAGTGACGTCATCATGAATCATCAAAAAGATATGTTTCCAGCATAGACATGAATTTATCTAAAATTTAAAACATGTCCTTACAATTAGGAGTTTGTTTTATAATGACGATGCCAATTGTCTTAAAGTCCTTATCACGACATGTCTTGGTGTTCACACTTATTCAAATCATGAGATTCTTGGCACTTAGATTACGACTACAATTTATTATGGTTTAGATACTTAACTGACATACGCATACCATATACAGGTATACGGGCATTTCGATGAAAACATCTAAATACAAGGTATAATTATAATATGAAAATCGAACTTGATACCAGCCCTTATGGGCTACCAATGGAGACTAGGCAGAATCGCAGTTATCATGGTTATGTATTCAGATTTTGTTTTGGGTGATACACGCATTCCGACTGATTTGGGATTAATTCGAGTCCCTCGAGCTGAGATTCCGGACTGCAATGAGCAAATCATCATAATGACTAACAAAGTGACTGAGAATAATACATGCACCAGTTTCTGTTTCGTTGTTCTATACATAGAAAGTTGTTACGTTTTCCAATCCTCTGTAGGCACACAGGGATTTGCAGATCACCTTTGGCTATAACGCCATGGTCGCGTGCAAGATGATTGCAGCTTATCTAACTTGTAGTTTCCGAATAGGGGACTACCCTGCATATACATATTAATCGGATGACAGACCCCGTCAAAGAGTAAATTGCGGATATCGTATACCATTGTCAAATCCACTTTTTGTTCTGTACACAGTTTCACTGGACTCTTATGAACCACTTAAGCATTACCAAATCATGGAGTATGAGAATAATCTTATGTTATTTCCTTGAAACGGCTGCATTTGTATGAGCGGGAACAGTTTGGCATCATACATGACTAAATGCATGCATTATACAAGGTTTCAGGACACTTTGAACCGTGCCCCCCCCCCCCCCCCAAAAAAAAAAAACAAAACAAAAAAAACACAACAACAACAAACAAACAAACAAACAAACCACAAAACAAAACAAAACAAAACAACAACAACTATTGAAATGTTGTATACCCTAGGCCCATTAATGTATGATCTTTGACCTTTGAATACATTGCCCATATTTTTCAACGAATAGGCATCTGGATGCAACGTAGGTATATATAAAATGATTTTTTTTTTAAAGGAAAATACATTTAACCACTTCAGAAATAACTATGGAACAAATAGCATAATATTGACACGTTCCCTTATATCTAAATGACGTGACAGAAAACTTTCCTCACCGAAATCATTCTGTCGTTATTCAAGTACAAGACATTGATGATTATATACCTAGTTCGATTGAAAGTATACATGCATGGAGTCATTGCAAAAGTATCTAATGAATAGCATGCTTCAGAACTACATCATTGTCATTTATTCTATGACGCTAATAATAGAGTAATTGTTCCGCCATACTGCCTGGCAGGTTGTAGTCCTCCTACGACGTTTGTTCAGCAAATAAGGCACAAAATAAAATTTTGCGAATTTTACACGCTGTTGCCAAAGTATCTTATCTTCTTTACTACTATTCTCAGACATAAGGTATGCTGATGCTGTATGAATTAGAAACGGAAGCTTCACAAATATTCACCATCTAACAAGGTAAAAGCGAAATGATGTCTTGCCCACATATCGAATTTGTGATTACACTGATTTTCAAATGTAAGCTCATTGACTTTTTGACTGTTGACGGAGTCGGACTTCACCAATATCAACACTTGACAGCCATCTTTAGATGATCTGAGGAGTGAATTTGGTGGTCATATAGCTCAAAAGTGTGGAAAGTAATTAAAAGAACACCACAATACTATGTCGACAGTGCTTACAAGGTGAGATGCAAAGAAAGAGCACGAAATGACATTGTAGAATTTGACAATGACCTACAATATTTGACCTTGAACGCTGGCACCCACAAGGTGGTAGAAGTAACTTCGTCCAATCGTACATACATATGCAAAGTTTCATTTGGATACCTCAAACAGTACTTAAAGGGGAATGAAACCCAAATGTACCCGTGGATTGGAGCAATATCATAAGAACACATAAGTGAACATGGAAAATCGTATGATCCAGTGGAAGTTATGCATTTTTTAAAGTTTCAGTGTCACTTTCATGTATGGAAACGTATATGAAGAAAATATCAAGGGAATTCCATAAAATCTGATTCTAAATGAAAAGTACAAATTGCCTCCACTTATTTGTCGTTGCCATAATGTTAAGGGTAATATTACCCCTCCCCCCCCCCTTCTGGATGAAGGAAATCAAGTGCTCCTTTTGTAATGCTAGAAACGTGAAACTATGCCTATTTTCTTTACATTTCTTTATATAATTTTCCATGCTTGACGTCAAAGATGTAGCTTTCTCATCTCGTAATGGCGGCACTGAAACTCTAAATATATGTGTATATATGGCTCTTCAACGGATTTTCCGATATTCCTCAGTTTGTGACGATGTGTTCAACTGCTAAAGTAATCTCCCTGCATTAACTTGTCCACTTGTACTTTTCGTTTCATTTCCCTTCGTGATACAACGTTGCCATAATCGATAACAGACTGATGTACGAACGGAGGGACAAGCTGAACAACATCATTTCTCTGGTGACAATTCCTTGTAAAAGTATACACCATGAAAACTTTAGGCTGGTAAACTATATCAAGACAATTATTGAACAATATTGTTAATGAAATGCCGTAGGTTTTTCTTCGTGATAGTTGCCTGTTCAGATCAAGGCTTGCAATGTACTGCTGAAGTATGCATCGGGTGTTTCTGCCTTGTCTGGGATACTGAAAGCCACAAAGCACAGAAGGCCGGAAACATTGTAGCGAAGGAAGACACGATTGTATACAGGAATTCGGGCAGATTTCACAACCATCCAGCCAAATAGTGATGTCACTAGTGCGCAGCATTCACAGTGAAGATTGTGGGATTTAGTCCTGTCAGGTTCTGAAAGAGATTTTGGCATGAATAAATAATGACTGAATAAAATTTCGAAGGAAATAGGTCGTTTACACTACGCAGTTGTGTTGCTTACATAAACTAACAGGTTGCAACTATGACCATTGACCAGAAAATGGAAAATTAAATTGATTGCATAGATCTACTTCAGGTTTCTAACGTCTTTTGCTGAAATAATGAGAAATGGTTTTGAAATAGCTGCGATATCCAAAACAGAGCAATAATAATATAATATAGGACTCACTTTTTATCACGATCGCTGCGTTTTATTTTATTTTTGGATGGCTCATCCATTTCAAAACCAATTTTCATCAAATAATCTTTAGAATTCCTCTTAGAATGGCATACTCTCTATTATTTCATAAGTAGGTTCTTGGTATATCACAAAAAGTTAAAAGCCCAAATCCTCACCTCCACCAATACTATACCATCCCTTTAAGCTTTGATATTGGTTTCTAAACAAATCCGGTTGGATAGATTTATTTCAGCTCTTTGTCATACAAGTAAAACATGATAATGTTGCAAAGAAATATTCCTCTTATATTTCTAGTCACAAAGCAGAATGGAATTCCCGTCTCCCATAAAAAAATAAAAGTGCAGCACTTACTTTGTCACAGACATACAGCATGTCCTCTCTAGGCAGACGGGGAATTAGGAGACAGCATGCCGACATCACTAAGTTAGAGCTGGAAAAAAAAAGAAGAATAGATGTGGAATAGCCTGAGTAAAGTCATGTTGAAAAGAAAAATGTGGCGAATTTGGACTGAGATGAAAATACACACCTTTTATGTAGGCCTGCATACATTTATGACATAGGGCATATTCAAATATTCTCACAGTTTTCCTGACCAACTCAAAGTCTCCATAACATAAAATAACAAAGTAAGACAACATCAAATTACATGCCAATTTAACATCAGTTTGCTGTATATTTTACACAGTTAGGAAAGGAGTAAGACTTATAGACCTCAGCCATTCAGCCGTTGCTGAGCTTGCCACAGATGATGGTCCGGGTGCTGGCCATGGCAATGGGTGTAATGATGCCCATTATGGTTGACACCTCTAATCCTCTACCACACACACAAAAAGTGAAAATATAGCCCCCTCTACTTATTCATAACATTGATTTGATTTACTTTGATAATACTGGTTACAGAAAAGAAGATTACCTCCCCCCCCAAAAAAAAAAAATAATAATAATAAATAATAATAAAATAAAATAAAAATAAATAAATAAATAAATAAATAAATAAAAATAAAAAAGAAAAAAATGAAGATTCTTGCGGGGTAGAGATGCTGCCTGTATGAGTTACAATCCATCATGGAGTTTTCAGGAAAAAGTCAAAAAAAAAAACTGAAAAGACGTAGAACGGAAAAAGCAAGAATGAATGATCGCAATGGTCCACTTGAGTAACATATCTCTCGATTATAGATGGTATCAAAAATTGCACTATAGTCTTATCAAATTTTCTGCAACCCACTAAACGGTGGCTACGTTATAGTAACTGATAAAACTGCGTTCATGTGTAATAATAAGCTTTAATATAATATACTTCACGGATATCACATGCTGAAAATCTAGATGAATCAATAACCTGAAAATACATATACATGTATTACGGATTAATCCATTAATGAAACTTACATATTCTGTTGAGGAATCACTCTGTCCTTCAGAATTGCATATAAGTTTACGTGATCAGGAGAATGCGCGCAACTTCATCATATTGTATCTTGCTCGAATACCTGAAAAGGAAAATCAAGTGTCATGAGTTCAAGGCCACTGTTCATGCGTGTGTAATAATTTTGCAGAAGAGCTAACTTACGTAAATGTGACTACATAACTCTCTCCATGGCAGCTTAATGTATAGTTCAATTCTTATGCACTGCCTTGCTGCATACAAGGTGAACTTAAGTCCACCACTAACACTACCTGACTACAGAGAATTATCCCAGCATAAAGATAAGCGTACAATGTTTGCCATTATAAGTTTAGTTAGTACACTGGTCTATTTATCCATAAGTTTATCAACAATTATTCATCAACTTCCGTTCCTTTTATTCGTTATTAATCAAATGTGGTATGGCACGACGCGATGAATTATCCTTGGGGATGTGTGTGTGTGTGTGGGGGGGGGGGGAGCTGGCGTAAAGGTTATGTTAAGGATACACTTCCTATAGGAATATCCGATTCCACGTTTGTTTTGTTGCTGATCGGTAAATATAAAGAATTACTTGAAATTTGTGATTATGTATGTGTTCACTGTATTGTGAGTATAAATTATGCTTGTATAATTGTGTATGTAGTGAAAATTGTATCATTTATAATGTGTACATGTACATGAATATATGTGAGTTTATGCATGTATGTAGATATTCCTATGTGCACGCCCATGTACCAACAAAAAGAATTTCCTAAATGAACAATAAATGAATCTGAAATCTGAAATCGGAATGCCATGACGTCTTTAGCAAGACATTTTATCGCTAAAGCTGCTCTAATTCCACAGAATGGTTACGAAACAAAACAAAATAGAACAGAAAACAGCACGCATAAAACTAGCCAGTTTTAACAGAACTCTAAAACGAACATTCTAATATTACTGCCTGCAAGCCTACATTATAAGACATGGCTATACAACCAAAAACATAACAGATACAAGAAATTTGATGACGGGTAATATCGAGAGTAAGGCCTTGGTCGAGAACATTGTGGATATTTCAAATCATGCTTTACGATGATGTTTTAACTCACCATTTTCCACGTAGTAGGAATCTGCGGGGTCTTGATATTATGAAGTGGACAAAATAATTTTGAAGTCAGAGTTGCAGTAAGCCGCTACGAAAAGCCTCAGAAGAGCTGATCTGCTGTGGAAATGGAATTTGCGCTAGATGCTCAGCTCAAACACTCATGAACGAGCTGTACAATGAGCCATCTGGGAGTCAACTTATGTGCACATAAGTTTGCACGACTCAGCAATTCATTGAATTCATAAATCATGTTCAAGAAAAGAATGAACATGCCCACACCAGGTGACCAAAGTACTGGGTTCGTGAATTGACGCTTTAGGAAACATCCATGTCATTATTTTGCATCGAATGTATTCTATGGATTAATAGGCGTTTAAAAAAAAACATTTTCCACTTTTGATTCTTAATAATTCAGTAACTATATATCAGATAACACTATCATTGATATGGGAGATAGTTGTATAGTGTACAATTTCGTTGGAGGTGGTTTAAAACACAAATCAGTTTCATGAAATCCATGATCAATTTCACAGTTAGGTTACAGATTTTGCTCTATTTCCAACCCTCTGTACAAAATTTTCACTTTGCACAGGGGTCAATGGGTGTGTATGGGAGTATATGGTTAACACCCTGACAATGGTGTTGAACAATGGCCAGGGTTTGAATGCTTTATTATTTATTCATGAGAAATTCCACTATCACAGCTAGTCTTTATTCATTCTAAAATGTGGTGTTTGCAAGCACACGGAAACATGTGCTTACATTTTTCATGTGCATGCATTTTACCCTTAGGCTTCACCGTGCATGAATCCATGAAAAAAAGGGGGAAAAATCAACCCTTACAAATAAATCGTGTAGTTTGCACCCTTATATATCCGCGAGTTTGCTCTCTAAATGACTTTAGTTTATCATTTCCTTTACTTTCACCTAATAAAATATGCATACATAAAGTGTGACAATGGTATGAATAAAATGACAATGTGACAAACAAACAAACAAAGCAAACAAACAGCAAAAGATATCAAGTGAAGGGGTGAGTGAGAAGGCAATTGGCCTTATTTAAAACTAATCCCGGAAAAGTAAATACATTGTATATACAGAGAAAAACATTGGCACACACACACACACACACACACACACTCACACATACACACACATGCATACACAGACAAAAACATGGACCAGCGCATATTAGCAATACACAAGATGTCATTTTCACAAACACACCCTATCTTGCTAGTCTCTTATGAATTCGTAAAATGATATTGGTAACTTCCAGAAAACCTTTCAAGTAAAATACGTTTGAAAGCTTTCTTAAAACTTTGTACCGTTTTCTTACATTTCACATCAGAGTGGATGGAATTCCAGATTTGAGGGCCTTGAAAAAATATTGACTTTTTTTTTCTGTCCCGAGATCGAGTCGCAACGAAAATCTTTAGCGTGTAGTAGGGTTTGACTCCATCATCGCACAGTAAGCATGCAGGGAATGCTGTGACATATTCCATTTCGATTGGTCAATACCAGACGAGCAGTCAAGTATTCTTCGTTAGCTTGTTCGCAGACCCTTTCATCAAAGACTCAACTTCATTTAAAAATGCTCCGATGAATGATTATGAAATTATAAGAGAACATCAAGTTTTATGATGTCTTAAAAAAAAAAAACATGTACATAGTAGCACCACGACGGTATGCAATATTGTATTCAAGTGTCGATCAACACCATATGGGTCTTTCTTTGAGACTTGTTATGGGCTCAATATTGCACCTTAGCAAGAATGAACCACAAACAGGAAGATATGTCTTTGTAATGGTAATTACGTTTCGACATCCCAACCAATAAGAGATAGGTTAGGTGAATGTTAAAGACACGGGGATACACGAACAGAAATTGCTCCCAAAAAAAAATGAAATAAAACGAACATTATTCTAATAGGCATGCCTGGGCAGTAATCTGATGTTTCTATTGATAAAGAATTCTATTTGAAGATTCATATCAGTTTGCTTTGTCAGAATCATGAGGAAAAGTGATAAAATAAACCGGCTATCCAGGGTACAGTTTAAATACTTTCACATGAAACAGCTCTGATTAACACTTTTGCACAATAATATTTATGTTCAGAATTGACTTTTGTTTTATATGTTTTCATCTTAAAGTATAGGATTTCATTTGAAGCAAAATATAGCCAAAATTATGTAAACGTCCAAAATGAATCTTCAGATTGCTCAGCGAGACGGCGGCATCGAATCCCGATCAGCGAAGGCACAAATGCACCTGTGGAATTGTTTTGTACAGCAATAGAAATCTGACGACTATTTGAATAATTACATCCAGTTGGAACTTCATCTGTTAAACCTCCTAGGTTATGTGTACAATGTGATTGGTCAATACCAGACAAGCAATCCGGTATTCTACGTTTGTTTTTTTAGTAGACCCCTTTCATCATGGACTCAACTTAATTTGAAAATATGCTCTCGATGAATGATTATAGAATATGAAAGAAACTTAAGTTTCCTGATATCAAAAAATATATGTTCATAATATCAGCACAAGGATATGTATTATTGCATTTTAGTGCCGAGCAACACCATAGGATGGCCTTTGTTTTGAGACTAGTTTGGGGCGTATTATTGCACCGTCAATGACCGTGGCAAGATCGAACCCAAAATGAACCATACAAGAAGCAAAGTTCCACCATTTTCTCAAATTGTGTAGTTTGCACCCATTTTCGCGACTTCGAACCATTCTAGCTCCCTTATTGAACCTTTTTTTCTTAGTGTGTACTGTGTTTGATTTGATTTGATTTGATTTATTGGTTTCTGTATCATCATTGTACATACACATTCATATACAAACATAAGTATAAGTTGCATTTTCTTCTTCATTGCCTTTGTACAATGTACAGCAAGAGTACAACAAAACGTACAATGAATAATACAGAGGGGCTACAGCATAAGCGTGGCTTGATTTGCGTGCAGCCCCCGTTGCATAACATAATATTATAATATACATCGGAAGGGGAATAGAAGGGAGGGATGACTTGCATAGAGATAGGATGGTTGAAAGGAGAAAGGGAAAGGAGAGGTTTGCTTGCTTTCACTAAAGGTTTATACAAAATAAAATCACCTGTATCACTGATTAACAAGGCATGACAAAATATTTTCTCACCGAGGTACAGGTGAGGTACAGTTGATACAATATAGACGACGAATTAACGATATCATTGATATAATAACAAAAAGAGAAGGGGACCTAATATTGAGCCCTGGGGTACACCACATTTTATATGTAAAAATTTTGACGACATGTCATTATGTACAACATATTGCTGTCTACATGATAAATAATCCCTAAACCACGAGAGTGCAACACCGCGAACACCATAAGACTGTAACTTTTTAAGTAAGATATCATGTTGTAACTTATCAAACGCCTTAGATAAATCCATAAAAACTCCTACAACATGCTTTCTATTTGCCATTGCGTTTGTAATTTGATCATACAACTGGACCAAAGCCAAATCTGCAGAATAATTCCTTTGGAAACCATATTGATGTAAATTCAAAACTGTATGATTATGCAAAAATCTATAAAACCTATCATATATAATTTGTAACCAAATTGTGTGTAACCAAACGAGAAATTATTTCAGGTCCCTGATGCAACAGGCAATTTAAGAGCATATTTTTCGGACATTAAGGAAACGTTGTGGTTCTGTTTAATTCGTCATGTTGACGGGTTTATGCACATGAAAGTCTTTATGATGTAAATTTATTTGGAAAAAGAATAGCGTATCAAATGAAACGTAAAAGTGACATTGCTTTACTTAATTTATCTAAAGATTTTCGATATAGGAATTCACGAAGAATTCGTGTCTTTAATGACATATTTTCGAATGCATTTTCGCTCAATGATAACATCAGGATTATTGGAATTTTATGAATTTGAAGTTTAACTTGCTTTTAATCTTGAAACTTTATTGTTTTCAGCTTTTAATAATCAGATATTCACTCACCAAGCTGTATTCAGAGACAATATGGTGTATACATTCGTACTGGAAATGTACAATTAAAGATAAATCACAACTGCTAACATTGAATATTTCGGTATGCTGTGCTCTTGGGAGACTCGGCCAAAGCAAGTTGTAACCATTAATGCATGGAGCAGTTTATTATAATGTGACAACGCAGTTCCTATAAATTTTATAAACACTCATCTTTATTTCTAGTATCCCATGGCTTTTGCAAGGAGCTTGACTTTGTCCCAAACGGAAAATGGGATTCCAACATCACATGGTTTGGCACTATGGTAACCCTCACCTGTGACCAAGATTATGCCATCAATGGTAGCGCCACACTCCAATGTGTGGGACTACCTGGACGGTCGACTTACTTCCCGGTTTGGAACTCGTCGGTACCATACTGCCAAGCAGTTGACAGTAAGATCTCTGTTTTTTTGTTTGTTTGTTTTTTCACTTTCATACTGACTCAATTTCCTTCTCCTGAATTCTTCTGCCCCTCTAATACGTATATATCCACGCAGTCATTGAGTAAACTGAAATTTCAAGCTGGTTTCAACCATATAAAAGAATTAGTTCACTTGCCGGCTCAAGGGCAAAGATGCTGTAGAGTTATTAACTCATATCAGCTCAATGCTGTTGTCGTTGTAAGCCAATTCTATAAGAAAGTAATGTACAATAATATGCACACACACACACACACACACACACACAAACACAAGATATTTAGAAAGCAGTCAATAGGTGGAGATATTATAATAAATATAGCGACATCACAGAGACGTTTACAATAAATCAATACCGAAAATACCTTTTTTTTTCCTATAAAAAAACACCAGGATAATGATTTTTTAACGTTTGTTTGGTTGGAGTGTAGTCATAAGCATGGGTTTTCATAGGGATATCTATATATATATATATATATATATATATATATATATATATATATATCTATATATATATATATATCTATATAATATATATATTATATATATGTATATATATATATATAATATATACATTATATATATATATATATATATATATATATATATATATATATATATATATATTACATTCATCCGAGATCTCGTCTCTCATCCTTTCGGGTCTACTCCGAGATGACGAAAAAGCGAGATGTTATGTTAAGTCTTCTCGAGTCCGAGAAAGCGAAGGGGTGAAATATGACTATGGGATGTGGTCTGGCAGGTGGTCGCCAATGGTCATGCTAGGATTCTCAACTACACGTTTCCATCTCGAGGGGTGGGGTGGGGAGACTAATGTGGTCGCTATGAGCAGGTGGTCGTTGAAGACAGTTGAGAACGTTTGACAGTTTATGATTTGTTGCTGCGCCTAGCTTGTAGATGAGTATAAAGAGACTAGGGTGAATAAAATTTTGTGACAGATAAAAATTTCCACCTCTTGGCTTTGTTTCTTTTCCTTTTCTTTCATTTTTTTAAACTTTCAACAAAGAATATAAGTGAACATAGCATATCAAAATTGATTTATGAATTAAAGTTGTTTATACCATTTGCTTTACCGATGATAATGGACGAAAATTAGCAATGATGCACAGAAGCACAAAACTGGAAGGACGTCAACTTTACATTTTTAAGCACTAGGCTTTACAATTATGAAAAGGTTTGTTCATGTATTTCTAACCTAACTCCACATCTTTCCTTTCCTCTCTTTATTTCTGCTTTTTCTTCATACATCGAAAATCAAGTGGTATTTTGTGATCATCCTGGTAACGTGTCTAACGGAGAATGGAACTCCGTCATTACGTCACTGAGATCTTCTTTAACTCTCACTTGCGATGATAGTTACGTCATCAATGGCAGTGCCACATTGCAATGTGTGACAGCTAGAGACAACAATCTGCCTGTCTGGAATGCATCAGTTCCAACTTGCCAAACAGTCAAGACCAACACTCAGGGTACATGCCTTGTCTTTTATTATTAGTAACATGATGGTGTAGACCTACACTCCACAATATTGATCTTGTGAAGAATATGCCATTGGCATCTCGAAATCTAATTACCATATTTGATATCAATATTTCCATGTAAAATATGATGAATTTCTTAGTAAAGTATGATGAATTTCTTATGTATTTTTTCTTAATGTTTCTATAACTATTATATCAAAGTCGCATTGCACTTTTAGGAAGTGGTTTTTAAGTCTACTTCTGAATTTGTGATTTCTGTTGAAGGCTTCATTATTTTCAATAAAGATATCATATTTGTAATCTTCCGCTCTTATCAAGTTTGTACTACTTGCTTAGAACACAAACTACAGCGATAGATAATTCATTATTTCAATTTCAGTAACATGCTGCATTCAAAGAATATGATAGTATTTGACTTTGTTAAGGTAGCACACCAAACCAGGGAATTAATCTATTAGAACACGTGTGGAAAAGTGGGATGAAAATCATATCATACATTGTTTATATATGTATATGAAATACCTTTATCAACAATATGTCCGCTTTCAACAAACAGGCGAAAGAAAGCTGACTCCATTGCCAAAATCAACTTCTTTGTCCTTTGCAGGTGAGAAACATGTTAAGTGATAAAGTAATTCACTGGGTTTCTTACACGCTTAGAGTGGATATGCCTAAATGTGTATGTGTGTGTGTAAGTGCAATAATTGATATCTGCTCGTTATATTAAAACAGTTGTACTGCATTCAAATTCAAGGAAGGAATAGACAAAAGAAAAACTAAGCGATGCTACAAGGTTGAGAAAAGAATGTCTCAAGCGTAACATGCTTCACATCTTGTGTACGTTTCTGCAGTGTGCCTAGAATGTGCCGACGCTATATAATTATAGTATGTAGTCTCTTGAATAGATCATGCCGATGACTTTCCTCCGCCATCTATTTTACAAACATCAAATTTACTTGTTTCCGTTGTGCAGAGACACGCAAGTAAAGTCCTGTTCAGAACCAATTTCAACGTCAGGTGCACGTACTTGCTTGAACTTAAAGATTATATTCTAGTTTCACTTCCTTGACTACCACAGACTTGTACTATTCTGCTCTAGAACTTCTTTGTAAAGGATGACGTATGGATCACGTATGATATGAAAATTTTTATCAATGATACAGAAGAGGGCGAATCCATGACGAAAGAAGTGTCAATGAAAATAACAGCTATTGCGGGCTCGATAGTGGTTGGATCTCTATTTCTGGCGATGCTAGTTACTGGTGTTTGTCGAAAGCTTATTAAGAAACGAAGTAACAATATCAGGGTAAGAAATCTCTTCATCTATTCTGTCTTTGAGATTTTGAAAATTGAAATCGGTACCCCATGACCGTAATAAAAATATCCATATTCCTTAACAGAAAGTAGGTCTTCCGAATGTAGTACTCTGAAATTGCTGTTCTTACTTTACATTGTTATATGTGTCGTAGAAGTCAAAAACCTGGTTTTTATACAAATATTCTATGGGAAATGCCATTTTAGTCATGCTAACCAACCAATAATTTCCTCTTTGATTGACTCAAGCACGTACTTGTAAAATTGCCACCAAAGTTAGTTCGTTGTTTTTTTCCCCCAGAAGATGACGGTGCTACTGTCCTAATCATGAGACATAAGAAAGGCATATGAATATGCCTTGTCTGCAACTCATGTATAGTGTTATTATGAGTATCTATATTTATCTGTAAAGACACTGTCAAGTGTAAGTGACAAACAAACAAACAAATAAACAAACAAACAAACAAACATACATAGAAGAAAAGGAAGAAATAAAAGTGTGCCGAACTTCTTTATTCATCTGTACAGGGCCAAACCCCTGAAGTGGAAATGAGCGGGATGCGAGATGCTGCAAGTTCAGCAGACTGTAATTTGTTGCCTCTCCAAGATATCAACAAGCAAGACAGCCAAAATGTTGCCGATGCCAAGAACGAGCCGTACATGGACATGTCAGGCAGTCAGAAGAAGAACAATGAGGAAGACAGTCTGTGTGGTCAGTTTACAGATATCGATGCTGATGAAAAATACATTGATAGAGAGGGTTACCTGCTTCCAAATATCAACCTACCTGGAATGACCAGATGCCAACTTCAGGCAAGCCGTGATACGACAATGGCTAGCGACGTTAGCAATGTCTCGGCCTGTGGAGAAATAGCCAGCACAAAGCAGTCTATTTCCAGAGCTGAAGATGTCTCCGCTTTCAGAAAGTTCCATTCGTCAATTTATGAAGAAATTCCCTCAAACTCAGACCAATTCATGACCATCCATGTAACAAAGTCTGGATCGGAGCATACATATATCGATGGTAATAATGACCAGTTCTCCAGTACGATTGGCCTCAACGACCGATCTTATTATTCTTCATCAATCTACTCTAGTAAATCAAGAGGGAAGCCCGAGGAGGATGCACATGGCTACCTCGTTCTCGAAGCAGGTACCAGTGAAGTCAGTGAGCAGTGTGTTAGTAAAGACATGTTGCCACACACCCAAACATCTCCTCCAGGAACAGAATTCCATACTACACAGAGTTCCCAAGAGTTATTGAATTCTACAATATACGAGAGCATCCCTGAAGCACTGAGTTTGATTATTGAATGATTCTGTTCTTCCACGATTCACTTACTCGATTCCTTTTTAAAATTCTTGGAAAATTTGTATTAGGTATGAGTCACTTTCATTGATATTGTTCGTTCTACAGGTGAATTGCATTGTTAATATCATCACCGTAATAGTTACAGTTATAAATGAAAAGAAAAAGGTAGAAAAACTAGAAAACAAAAAAATAACGGGATAAAACCTAGGCAACCGGTGCACAATTATTGTTTTATTAAATTCTCATGACCGCGTATACATCACTTCCTTTTAGCTGGAGAAATAACAAACAGCTCGTCTGCACAGTATACATGAAGATTGATACATACATGTGCGCAGCTGGAGTGGGGATCGGTGTGACTGCTGTGCATGCACAAGCATATAACGTGACAGTCCTCCCATAAACCTGCACCGAAGCTATGGAATATTCGTGAGGGACGTAGAAATGAAAGGAAAAAACAAATAAACAAACCACTTGCAAACAGACAGCTGACAAAAAAACCCCCAACAACAACAACAACAACAACAACAACAACAACAAATAAGCCAAAATAGGCCTACCACTAGAATGTAAATAAATCAATAAGTAAACATACCGTTTTGACAACTAAATCAAACCAACTTTATTCAGTTCAATTAAATTCTAACATCATTGTCCCCTTTTTTTCAAGAGTAACATACAAATAAATTATGAAAATGTTGCTTGCATTTGAATAATACGCAGGAATTAGAAATATGCTAATGTTGATGATCAATCAAGCATGTTTACTTTATTGTAGAAAGTACCTCTATAATCCAGGGTTGAGGAAAAGGAATAGAGACATGTCATCTTGAATCTTCATTTTCCAGGACCCCAAAGGACGAGGGGAATGTCTATAGACAATGCTGTTATTAACAAGAAATGGTATTGACAACAGTGAAGTAACAGTGAAGATTTTTATCGTGTTAAAGATAATTTGAAAGGAATTGCTAATGGTGACTTATTTGAATAGTGAGGTCATTCTGGACTTAAGGTCTTAATGTCTAATTGTCTTCAGGGCAAAGTCTGATGTTGTTAGTGATAAATGAAAAGAATGACATTGTCCAAGAATAGAAATTTGTCGTTTCTTCTAAACTTCATCGGGGAGATCATCTGGAGACAATATTTATAAAAAAAATATATACCCACGTTACACAAAATAAACCAGGTATTTTCAATACTTGTTTGTAAATGAGCCACGGAAACCTTCTAGTGAACTATTCTTAAAGGGATCATATAGTTTCGGTTAAGACTTATTTTCAGGTTTCTAACATTTTTCTTTGTGTGTGTGAGATATTGAAAAACCCATTTGAAATAAGAAAGAGCATGTAATTCCAAGAGGGATTCAATGTTTATTTGATGAAAATTAGTTTTGAAATTCCTTAGATATCCAAAACAGAGCAATCCTAATAAAAGGTGGGTCCCACCTTTTATTAGGATCGCTTTGTTTTACTTTGTTTTTGGATGTCTCAGCAATTCCAAAACCGATTTTCATCAAATCAACTTTGAATTCGTCCTAAAATGGTATGCTCTGTTTTATTTCATAAATGGTTTCTTGGTATCTCGCAGAAAGTTAAAAGCCCAATCCTCATCTCCACCAATAATACACTATCCCTTTAAAGCATGTGTCTGGACATGCTGGATAGGAAGAATCTTATTGTGAAAAGTTTATTTACGAGCTATCACTCATACAAAGCGATGATGCGTCTTTATGTATCTCCCATACCAGTGGTTATATTGCGTCTGAACGAAGAAATCTGTAAATTTTGATTATTAGCAACTCTCTTTTCCCTCTCAAAGTCAACGTCATTGACACAGAGATTAGGTTCTCGAGAATAATCTTATCTGTTGTTATCTTGTGAATATTTCTGAATGAGAATAATATTATCAAGGACCATTTATTCAAGGTCTTCAATCATACGGGACGATTAATTGTGTGTTTACACATTATCCTTCCCATTTGTATCAAAACGACTGATCGAAGAAATCAATACATTTTGTTTATCAAAACCCAAAATCAACACCCAAAATCAACACCCAAAATCGCTCTATCATCGTTCTTAAGTCAGACATTGAATTCTCGAGAACAATTATGAGAGGGAAATAATTCATCCTTTTCAAATTGATTGTGTATTATACAATGCACTCCCTTCAAATGTTCAGAATTGCACATTACTTCATACTTTCAAAATATTTGATTTGGTTTGATTTTATAAGATTTATTGGTTCCTGTATTATCATTACACATGAACATCTATATATACATACATTGTTCGCGCCATACATATTACATATCAACATAAGTTGTCAACAATTTTTTTTTCATTACCTTTACACAATGTACAGCAAAATGTATCAGCAATACAACAATGAATAATACAGTGGGGCTACAGCAAAAGTGTGGCTTGATTTGCGTGCAGCCCCCGTACATAATATGCATTGGAAAGAAAATAGGAGGGAGGGATGACTTAACTAGAGATAGGATAGTAGAAAGGTGGAAGGGAAAGGAGAGGTGTGTCTGCTTTCACTAAAGGTTTACACAAATTAAGTTCACCTGGATCACTGATCAGCAAGGCAGGACAAAATATCTTCTCACTGAGGTACAGGTGAACAGTTAATACAGTTCATGGTCGGTTACATGATTACGTAAAAGATTAAGTGGGGCGACATTTCTACGAAAGAATTTCGTGTATAATACACTAACAATGACAATGAAATTACTGATATCCAGAGAGCACCATTGTTTTTACAGCTTTCTTAAAGAGTACATAGACTTCAAACTTCGAATTTTAGAAGGAAAACAGTTCCAAACATCGGGTCCGGTGTATCTGATAGATGTCAGAGCCATCACCGTTTTAGGATTATATAATTGAAATTTATCAGATTGTCTTGGGGGATAAGAATGTATGTAAAAATATATTGCAAAGCTTTAGATAAATTTTTGAGTTGACCGACTCTGACTGTCTGTGTGCATTTAATGAATGCAAGTTTGTTTCTTATCTTTCTTTCTTTCTTTTTTTTGCATTATTTCACCTTTGTTGAGTGTATTCCGATGTCGGGGTTTCTTCCCGCATTGATTATGATATCAATATTCTGACTGTGTATCTGCATGATGCTTTATTCACTCTCTACCTGTATTTGACTTGATTTGTGTTTCATATGATTATAATATAATGTATGATATGATATATATATATATATATATATATATATATATAACAATATATATAACATATATATATATATATATATATATATATATATTATGATATATATTAAAATAATATGTAATATATATTATGATATATACATATATAATAAACAAACACACACACACACATACAGGTAAATTCACACGCTCGACATAGCCCTTAATGTTGATGAAAATTTGCTTGCCGTATAATATAATAAAGAAGTCATAGCTGCACATCATAACACTAGTATTATCATATGGCTTATATTAAAAGAAAACCGTTTAGGCCATTGTTCCAAGAACAATTTTTTCCCCGATTTCACCAGATGTGATCCTTACGCTTTTCTCTTTAAAGCAATCTCTTTGTCAACATATTTCTTTAACGTCTTCATCAGGTAAACATTCATACGATAAGATTCTATTTTAGACCTCTATTTCCTACCAAAGTAAAAATACGACATTATTCTTGTTAGTTTCGATAATACATTTTGTGTACGGATACGGGGTGCAGCGGCACGGTGTAAAATCAGACAACAAAGAGTTCAGCGGAAGAAATGATGTTAGTTTGTAATGAAAACTTTTGATACAATATGTCGGAATATGAAGTTATAGGTAAACACAGGTGTTAAATACAATATCGCCAGAGGATAGCAATCGAACTGAGAACAAGTTGTGGACAAATCCCCCTGTGCTACATTCACAGAACTTTATACATGTTGATTTTCTTCTGACTTTCTTTGTTTCATTATCAAACTTCATATTATTTCTGTTTCGGTCAACATGGGGTGCTCATACTGAGGGTTTATTTTTATGATGATAAATTACCAAAGGTAAATAATTTAAATTTATTCCATCTTGGACAATTTATGCTTAAATACAACAATAAAAACCCGCACAATTATTTGATTTTGTTTTTTGTTGCAGTTTTAGTTTTATTCTCCCACTCGACTTTCCAGATAATATCCTTTTCCACTATTAATAAAAATTCTGTGTTGCTCAAAATACATTTGTTTTCACTGGCCCCATATTCTTGAATAGTCTTGACAACACTCTCAAAGATACTCTCACTCTTCCTTCACAATTAATATCCGACAAAAAAGAAATCACTATTGTCTTCCTAAAAAAGAGAACACTTATATCATCTAAAAATGTCGACAGTCCGAGTTTTATAAATTGGCAAATCTTCATTAAGCCTCAAACTTTTATCCATGCGTCGGTGATCTGAAAAAAAAACCCCACAAAAAACTAATTGTATAGACCACTTGCTTTTTGTTTCCTTTAGTTTTGTTGTGCCTAATTTTGGTTTGTTTTTCCAAAATGTTGCGTCCTTGTTATAGTCTTTTTTTTCTGTCCGTTATGTCTGACGTCACCATGTCAAAATTTTCATACACACGTCATGGAGTTCATCAAAATTTACAAGCTAAGCTTATCTAGTGGATTTCTCTTTTTTTTTGAGCATACAGTTATAGAATATTTTTTAGTTCCTTACTTCTCATGCATCTATCGAAATATTATGAAATATAAATACAAAAACGACTATGACTGTATCAGGTATTGAAATTTGTTTGATTCGAATTATTATCATGTTAAGCGTTATGTATACTACTTCTATTGATTAATATGAAAAATTATTTGATTTGAATTGAATCGAAATTAATTTTGTCAATTACATGATACAAGCTGGAACACAGGCAATGCAAAATCGTGTGCAGAATAGTCAACAACCTTACACCAATTTAATGATTGGAATGAAGCTCAATATTTCCACAAACATAGAAATACACATTTGTGTAGGATATATATGTATATATACTGGTATATATACACACATATATATACATATATATACATATACGTATATATATGAATATATATAAATATATATATATATATATATATATATACATATATATATATATATATATAATTTATGTATATATATATATATATATATATATATATAAATACATATAGTGCGAGAGATTTGTCCTCCCAAACGTACTCGGTGCATCATTGTGGGTAGCAGATAGTGAAAGAAATTAGACTTTAGGCGAACTTTGCTCTCGATCTTGTTCTCTTGTTCTCCCTTTTAATGAATCGAGCTTAGAACAATAATAGATTTATCTAAGTGGCTTAACGTGCCATGATGTATAATGTAATGTCATATAATGCCGATCTACTGAAGTATTACCTTTATATCATTGTTCTGTTGGTAGATCCTGATGAAGGCCTGATGACAGGCCGAAAGCTCGACTAATTAAAAGGGAGAAGTATTTCGAGAGCACGTTCGCCTCAAATGTTTAATTTCTTTCACTATATATTAATCAGATCAATGTTCTTTCTGCAATTTCCTTTTCCATCTGACCCAAGAGAGACCTATCCTTAAAACATTGTTTTCTGGCAGCCTCCTAACCACCCCCCTTTTACATCACTAAACATACAAAGGATAACTTGTGAATCACGAAGTATATCCAATGGCCTCCATCTTTTGTTCCTTTCCTTTCTGTTTCCTCGATAGCGAGCTTCTCTATGAGGAAATTTGATTCCAAGGAGTCATTTGTGCTTATTGTTACACAATTTTTGCTTTCTTTGAAGAGTTTCTCATCAGACAAAAGAACTAAAGAAATGAGACAATCAGCTTCTCTGTGAGGTAATGGGATTCTAATCAGTGTAAAAGTAAGATTTTCATATAAAACACATACAATATTTTTTTTTTATCACAATCATCTCGAATTCAGACAAAAAATAAATAGAATGGCATCTCCATACGTATACGTTGTCAGTAACTGGAGCTAATGCTGTAACATTAGCTACTTTGTCTGAGGGACTGATGGTATTTCTTACAACTTTCCAAGTAGTTTGTACAAAATAGTGATTGATAACGTACACTCAAACTCTACCGAACTCTTTAGAGGATTTTAATTGCTAAGTCAAATGGTTTCATTTACATGAGTCGTCTAAACATAATTATATTGGGAGATTAGAGCAACCCTTATTGGCCAAAACATCAAGTTACAGTATGTGACACTTATGGCGCGGTGGCTTTGTTTCAATCTCTGTTACACTTCCCTGGTGCAGATCTAGTTAATGTATATTAGCCATTGAGCGATAGAGGCGAGTAGTTATCAAAAGCTTTTATTTCTAGAGCTTCCTATCATTGTTTTATTTGAATGGTCCTTGAAGACAGACCATCTATTTATGGTCAATTAGAATATTGGCATTGAGTTTCTCTTTCATTTCTTGCGTGACAGGCAAAAGAAAGAGCAGCGCTGATTGGCAAAGTGGCGATGTTCCTTGAGCACAGCGCGCAGGACAGGGAGTGGCACATATCACGTGACATTCCGACTTGAAGAAGACATTTATTTTGAGAAGTTATGCCATTTGTCTAGTACTGGGAATAGACTTAGAAATCCTTCTTGAAAGAGAAATGTGCGTAGCTTATTCTTCGCGAGTTGATGGCCTGAACAAAGTCTGATTCGGGATACGAAGAACACAAACAACGAAGTCATGGCTGTCCGTCTTTACAAGTGGATATTTGTGATAATCTTTATCTCTCTTTCTCTGCCAAATATATCTCTCTTGATAAGTAAGTATTCAGATATAGTTTCGTATTCCTTTTTAGACTTTTGCTGCAGATATCCTCTTTTACCTGGGGGAACATTGTTAAATCAGAGATTGAAATTAATTAATTCCTCACTTGACTTGAATTCTATATAATAGAAAGCTCTGTAGAAAGCTGTGGACTTGCTTGTCGAAGCAGGGATATAATGTACATCTTTAAGCACTACGGGTGACGTTGCGTTGTTTTTATGGCAGCTCAGCTGCCTGTGTCGTGGTGATGAAGTTAACAGTGACTCCATGGTCTTTATTACATGATGGATCTTATTCTCTGGCTTTTCGCCTCTGATTTCAGGTCAAACCCTCGACTGCACGGGGGATTGGTTCACAATGGAAATCCAGGCAAACGACGACTTTCGTGTAGTCGCCGATAGGTGGGAAATACGAGCACCGATTGGTGAGAGAATGGTCCTATGGCTGCAATCTACCAACAATCATTACGTGGAAGTAACCATACAGGATGATATATCAACCACCAAAAAAGAAATTATACTTTCGAATTACACCAGATCTCCACCCGTCTTTTCACTCAGTCATCAGTTGACAATTCGACTATATACATCCAGTCCAGAAATATACATACCCAGTGAAGGTCAACATCAACGCTTCATGTTTAAAAGGTAACAACTATTTTTGCTTGCTCGGGACACAAGCAATATGAATCTATCATTTGAATTAACCTGCCTCTTTTATTTAATAAACGGTCATATAAGCATTAAACTTTACATTATAAATAATACTCTGTATCATCTAAAGGACCTGTTGAAATGTAACCGGTTATAGATGTAAATGCTTCTATAGTAAAGAGGACAAAATTACTCAAACTACTTCCAAACCAATAAGAAAAACAATCAACTTACAACATAGGTACTCTGTATTAGACGTACAGGGACTATTACACAGAATGAGTTACATGTTCTTTTGTATCACTCTATCCTTTAACTTTAATCTGCTTGAATTTATCCTGAAATGGAAATAGGCCTATATCTAATCCTTATAAATATGTTATCATAATATTTCATACATATTCAAAGATATGTTAATGAATACAGTATATTGTCCTCATATTTTGATAAAGAATATCCTTCTCAAAAATATTTGCTATGACAAACAACTTTTTCTTGGCATACGAAAATGGAACTTTGCGCCAGAAAATAAGTGTCAGGTGTAAAAGCTAGCAATATTCATGTAAATTGTGGGAAAGTGTCCAAGTAGACCTACATACTTCCCTAAAGCACAACTGCAATGACATTTTGAGTCTATGTCTGATATAATATACGTCATATCATAAGGAGATTATACCGTTTGGATTTTGAGAAAAAAAGGTTAATAGGTATACTTCCCTTTTTGATAGCACATTGTGAACCTAACGGGAAACTACTACGTTGACCGCTGAATTTTAGATTTGTTTGCAGTATTCTATTTGTTTAGCTTTTTTATTCATCCATCAACTGTAACTACAATAATATAAGCACATGGTCAAAGAGAACAGTGATCATCAATCGTTGGCAAATACATTGTAAAAGTAGACGAATGGAAAACACAAAGGTCTTAAGACGCGACAAGATATGTCACTGGATCTTTTTTCTAATGAAAGTTAAAAGGATTACTTATTTAGTCTAAGGATTGAATAGAGATTATTGGATATTGTGACAATCAGAAGGGGATATTTTCTATACAAAGTAATTTCGTACTCAAAGAAGTCAGGAGAACAATAAATATTGTCATACCTTTACAGTTTTGTTTCTGCACTTGTCATTGGATGATCTGGTTTGAATATTCTTATGGTTCATTGATGTAATGTGCTATACATTTTGAAATAAAGCCCTGGTAACACCTCAAGTTTTTCTTTTACATTATTGGGAATCGTTACTCGTGGGCTCAGATAAAATTCCCGTCAAACACTTCACTCGACGCAATACCGAGAATATTATTCAGCACATGCATTTCTAAGTAGAACTAATTTGTCGTTATTTCAATAAAGATGAATCGACCTTGAAACTCATTGGACAACCTTCTCCTCTGGAGGGCTTTGTAGCTGTGCAATCAGCTACAGATAGCTTTGTTTGCAGTGATGGATTCACTGAGGAGGTAGCTGATTCAATCTGTGAGGAGCTTGGTTTCCCATCATTCCAGATTATCTCTAGTGTAATGTTGCCTCTTCACTTACACGCAACAAAATGGGTGAAGGCCAGAAATTGCCCTACACGTAAGTGTTTATTCGTCTGTCTGTTTGTTTGTTTTTTTACTTACTCTGTGTTTGATTTTAATGATGTCATAATATAGTATTTAGTAGGGAAGCAGTGCACAGTGTCGGTCACCCTGGCCAAACGTGGGACTGAACATCACAGTATAGGCCCAATTTGCAATTTGTGAGACAGTTCTATGTTTGCGTAATGTATAGTTGTACTCTTGTGTTCGAGAAGAAAGTTCCCTCATTCCTGTATTTGTATAATTCCAATTCAAAGGGGAAACTTGGATGCACGTCATGGGTCCGACATGAGTCATAAAGTCCATGATTCATACAAGCCATGAGTCATACAAGCCATGAGTTATACAACCCACAAGTCATACAATCCATGAGTTCGACACTAAGGCCCACAACACCGACACATTAAAGCGTGTGCTGTGATGTCGAACTCGTGTGTTGTTTTTACCTATAGTGACGAACTTACAGGCTATCTTTGCCCAGTGTCGAACTCATGGGCTGTCTGCCTCGTGGGCTGTATAACTCATGGACATGTTTTCATTGTCGAACTCGTGGGTTGTATGACTAGGATGTCGGTCTCGAGTGATGAACCATGAAACTGAACCACAGTCTTGATGAGCCTTCCCGGTTGCTTAGTTGTAGATTGATATAATTAATTAATTGATTGATTGATTGATTGATTTCTTTTTCAAACATAAATGTAGTGTTATTAAATGAATGTCATACAAAGTCAATTGAACGAAGTAATTGAGTATGATATTATTCGAATCTAACAGTTGAAACAGATATTGTAATCACTTCAAATATACGATATTATTCTATGAAAATGCAAAATGAAAAGCAGCAGTCGTTATTTTATTCAAACATAGAATCCCATGTACAATACAAATACAATATGATACATACTAATATACAAAAATTGGGAGGGGAAATGGAATTTGTTGAAACTCGTTCATTGAAAGACAGGAGAGAGAGAGAGAGGGGGGGGGGTGTATTGTCTTTCAACAAGTAATCACTGATGGTAGGCCAGTTTGTGGGAGAAGGGGCTGTGACTTAAAGGGATGGTACAGTATTGGTGGTGATGAGAATTGGGCTTTTAACTTTTTGCGAGATACAAAGAAAACACTAATGATAACGTACAGAGCATATCATTTTAAAGGAATTCAAAGTTTATTTAATGAAAATCGGGTTTGGAATCACTGAAACATAAAAAAAAAACCAAAGTAAAACAGCAATCGTAATAAAGTGTGGGTCCCACACTTTATTAGAATCGCTCTTTTTTGGATATCTCAGCCATTTCAAAACCAATTTTCATCAAATAAACGTTGAATTCCTCATAGAATTACGTGCTCTTTCATATTTCATGAGGTTTCTCATTATGTCACCAAAAAATGTTAGAAACCTGAAATGAGGTCTCAACCAAAACTATACAATCCCTTTAAAGACTTAATTTAGCATTTGCAGATGAAACAAAATACAGCATTTAGGTGCTTCAAAATAGTTCTTGAATTTGAATTAGGGACAGAAACAACCAATGTAAAATTCTGAATCTGTATAATCGATGTTAAGTATTGTTAGATACACAAAATGCAAACAATAGTTATAATAAGAATGTCTCCAGACTAAACCGTCTACAGTTATGGTTTATTGAGAAAAATACTGATATCTCCTTATATTTTATTCTTCACTGCGAAAATTTAATATGGTAGGATGTTTCGTGATACAACTGACCTACACATTATGCATTGAATGTGATATCTTGAACATTTTTTAAATCACTGCTTCCGAAGGTAATCTGGACCTTTAAACACAGCTTTACCGAGCCTCCAGCACAGTATCGTTATGTATTAAGGATATCATGTGCTCTTTCCAACATATAAGATCTACTTAGAGCATTTTGCATGTCGGGACATATATCGATTTTTTTTTTATATGTATGTATATATAGTTGTGAAAGTTTTCATTCCCTGCTCACACGCCTGTACACGCTGGTGATGAAGATTCATTGAAAGATTCTCTTACGCTTGTGTGCCATGATTTTTTACATAGGTGTTTTGATATATATATATACAAAGAAAAAATGTATTGAACATTTGTTTTGGAAATTAACAAGCTCCGTATCTATCAGAACGATAAGTAAGATCACTTTCTTGATGAACACGGAAATACTGGAAACAAAACGGCACCAACAGCAACCTACTTGAGCTGAGAAATGCGCGACTTGATTATGAATATGATCAATGTAGTTGTGCATCTATTCCGTCCTCCGGCTATGGTTAAGGACGTATCAAGTGAAACTCATTTGTGTGGTCTACATTCCGGATATGCCTTCATACTTTTTTTCTTCTGAAGATTTACTTCATAAATAAGACATACTCTGCAGAAGGGAGAAAGATTGCCATAATATAATAAGATGAGGAGATCCCAACGAGATAGAAAAATCTATCTAGGTATTAATCCTTAAGTAAGGAGATGTCTGAGGTTACATCGCGAAATCTCTTTAAACAAAACACTGGTCTAAAGATATATCCCTTTTCAATTGTCAATCACACCAGTTTTTTTGCTGGTTTGTTACATCGGAAATAAAATCTTATGATTATAAATTACTGTTACAATGATGTACGTTAGTTTCGTGCGTTGATATATTAAATCGATTTTGGCAAGGACATGCTTCTTCTTTCTATATGATTTTTGAGAAAAGAAGCCTTTAAAATACTGCTAATTTTGATTCTGCTTCACAAAACAAATACATAGGTTTGCGAAGCATGTCGAACTGCTCCTGGACAAGAGCCGAATGCCTTTCTGAGAAAACTGTTAAGCTGAAATGCAGAGGTGAGAAATACCGGTGTCAATGAATATGGGACTTTCTTTGCTTTTTTGCTTTGAAGAAAGATGTCCCACAATGTATACAGCCTGAAATTGAGAAAAAAAAAACACGTCTAACAAATGTACGTGTCTTTATTATAGTATGCTGGTATTGGCATACTGGTGATGATATTACAATGCTGGTTAAGAATTCATGGACAACATTTAATGTGGAAAACACCGCAAGACCAATGAAAGACAATAATGCTTTCATATTATGCAGCAACACGTCGAGAGTAACAAAGAGTTTGACGAAAATGTCACGCCTTGCAATCCTTGCACTCTTTCACCTCCATTCCACTGAAAAAACCCCCATAAAATCATAAGAGAATATGTTGTACTAGGCTCTGCAATGATCATGGTGATTTGTAAGACCAAATCTTGGGTTCGAATCCTGTCTCACGAGTTCAACCTTGACCTACAGCGGTAGGTGTGAAAATAGGTACTTGGCAGTGCTTGGGTAATATTATGGCAGATCCTGAAGAACTATGTTATCGCTGAAGAGGTAAAGTTGGTGAACAAGGCAATATCATTCTGGTGATTATCATCAAATTGTAAAATTTATCAGGAGTTAATCGTTGGATATTTTATTGCTTCCTGCAGAACCTGGATACCTAGGATGCTACACGAAAGAGCCAAGCTCGTCGGATAGTCCAGTATTTCAGAATTTCCTCAAACATGACGTTGAGTCCAATGCAGAATGTGCCACCAAGTGTCGAGAACAAAGACAAGTCGCTGGTGTAGCTGTTATACACCAAGACGCATGCGTGTGCATTCCATCAGAGACATTTGCTGTCCTGTCCTCTTCTGAAACTAATGTTCACGTTTGGTCTTGTCCAAGCATGGCGGAACTGAAATTCAAACCTTCTGTATATTATGCATTCAATGGTAAGTAATTCATCTTGGAAGATTTTGAAATTCTATCCAAGCAAGGCTATGATACTCGAGACAAAATTACCATACTCGCCGGAATAGGATTTTAGACCATGAGGCTAGAACAATCTGTCTTTACACAACATCAAAAGATATTCACTTACATTAATGGGTTAGTCTAAGTATTTAGCAGAGGCATGGACTTCCATTTGAATAACCCGTGGTACCCATTAGGGATCTCAGAGATTTCAGCGTTGTATAGAACATAAAGAATTATTGTTTCAATTGTTGTATAGAACATAAAGAATTATTATTTCAATTCATGTCATGCCATTGTCTTTATCAGCAGTTGTCCTTTGTCTACACGAAAATGAAGACCCCAGAACGAGATCGATTTATCCAATCGCTTGCAAGTAGTTTACTTCCTGGTGCAATATTTTCAAATGGTGCACGACAAAAATCTGAATTGCTTCAAACAATGCGAACAATATGAACCCATTCCATTAGGCCAATTGTTTTAATGTATTAAACAAAACGATTTTCGCAATTCAACCTTACGATGTATAATGTTGTTAAACCCTTTTTTATGTGTGACCAAACGAGAAATTATTTCACGTACCTGATCCAAAAGACAAAAGAGCATAATGTGACTCTGCATCACAAAACCAACTAAAAGTCGCCAGACATGGATTTTTAGTTAAGGGCAGATTATGAAAGAGCAGACTCTAAGCTTTAAAATGATGTATAGTTCAATTGAAATGGACTCTCTAAACATATCTAAATATTGGAAAGAAAGCGCACACTCTGGAAAAAATGTGAACTGAGAAATGAGGCTCTGAACTACAGGGTCTATCCGTCTATTCAAGCGCTTAATCTTTACCAAATCGTGCTAGCTGTGCGATGAATGGGACAAAAGAAATAGGGTGTAAACCACTGGAGCAACAGCAATGAAGGGATTATCAGATTACATTGAAATTGAGCGTGCTCTATCAGCACATTTTGTACATGATTAAAGCCTACTTTCAAAGCAGTAGCATTATTCTTTCAAAAGTTATCAGACTTGAAAGTGGAGATTGTGCAAAGGGTTGGTTATCCAGAAATCAAGAAAGGGGCCTCTAAGACATACCTGATCTCACTGCTCCACAAAAAAGCGTCTTAGAAAAAATTGCTGAAAATGCTCTTTCCCATTCATTTTATGATCCTTAACTTAAGAATAATGTAGAAGGAGGGTAGCTCTTTCAGGAAATATGAAAAAGCTTAATAGTGACTTGGTTGACCCGTTTCACCTTTCTTGCGTCCTCACGTAAAATCAAGGGGTGAGACTTTTTGTCGTTTTGTGATGCACGGTCACATATTTTTCGGACTTCAAAGAAACTTTGTGGTTCTGTTTGATTCGTCAAGGTGACGGGTTGATGCTCATGAGAGTATTTATGATTATGAATATGTAAATTTCTTTATTCGGAAAACGAATAGCATATCAACTGATACGTAAAAGTTAAATCATTTTACTTAATTCATCCAAAGATAATTATAATCGATATAGGAATCCACGAAGAGTTCGTGTCGTTCGTCACATTTCTTCGAATGCAATTCCACTTACTATATATCATGATTACTGGCAATTAATGCATTTTACGTTTATCTTGTCTTCTAATTCTATAACGTTGATGTTTCCAGTTTCAGTGATCTGGTATTACCTCATCATGGTGTTTACAATCACATTGGCTTCACATGATATTGAAATGAACTTGTGTCACCTTCTAACATGGAAGTAATCTGAACTAAATGATGATATAATCCTATTGCTGTCATTCACAGATAATAGGTGTAATACAGTATACATTTGTATTTAAAATGCACAATGAAAGATAAATCACCACTGCTAAGATTGAATATTTAGGTTTCATAGGCTGTGCTCTTGGGATACTCGACAGAAGCAAGTTAAAACCATTAATGCATGAAGCAGCTTATTTGTGACAACGAAGTTCCTTTAAACATTTTAAATGCTTATCATTATTTGTAGTGTCCCATGGCTTTTGCAAGGAGCTTGACATTGTTCCAAACGGAAAATGGGATTTTAACATCACGTGGTTTGGCGCCATGGTAACACTTACCTGTGACCAAGGTTACACCATCAATGGTAGTGCAAATCTCCAATGTGTGGGACTACCTGGACGGTCGACTTACTTCCCGGTTTGGAACTCGTCGGTACCATCTTGCCGAGAAGTCAACAGTAAGATCTCTGATTGTTTTCTTCATAATAAATCACTTTCCTTATCCTGAACTCTTCTGCCCCTCTAATATGTAGTTACTATGCCGTTTCTGCATTCATGTAGTCATTGAGTAAACTGGATTTCCAAGCTGGTTTCAACCTTAAAGGATTAGTTCACTTGCTGGCTCAAAGTGCAGAGATGTCGTAGAGTTAACCCTTATTCAAATCAGTGCTGGTGTAGTCGAAGACCAATTCTATTAAAGTAATGTATAGTATGCACAAAAAGCAGTCAATAGGTTGCGGACATACTAAATTTAACGGCATCGTAGAGACATGTACGACGAATCAATACCTAGGAAAATTATTTATCTATTTATTTATTCATTGAAAAAACTCACCTGGATAGTAATTCTTCAGCGTTTGTTGGTTGGAGTGTAGTCACGAGCATTTTTCATGGGCAATTCGCGGTATCGCGTGATAATCTCGTCTTCTTATCACTTTCGGGTCTGCTCCGAGATGCCGAAAAAGCGAAGGGGTGAAATATGACTATGGGATCTGGTCTAGCAGGTGGTCGCCATTGGTCATGCAAGGACTCTCAACTACACGTTTCCATCTAGAGGGGTGGGTCGAGGAGACTAGTGTGGTCGCTATGAGCAGGTGGTCGTTGAAGACAGTTGGAGAACTTTTGACTGTTTATGATATGTTGCTGCTCGGAGCTTGTATATGAGTATAAAGAGACCAGGGTAAAGTGACAGATAAAAATTTCTGCCCCTTGGACTTTGTTTCTGTTCCTTTTCTTTCATTTTTTTTTTAATTTTCAGCAAAGAATATAAGTGAACATAACATATCAAAATTAATTTACGAATTAAAGTTGTTTATACCATTTGCTTTACCGATGATAATGGACAAAAATTAGTAATGATGCACAGGAGCACAAACCTGGAAGGACGTAATGTAAACTTTACATTTTTAAGCACTAGGCTTTATGATTATGAAAAGGTTTGTTCATGTACTTCTAAACTAACTCCACATCTTTCCTTTCCTCTCTTTCCTTCTGCTTTTGCTTCATACATAGAAGATCAAGTGGTATTTTGTGATCATCCTGGTAACGTATCTGGAATACTTTTATTAACAGTATGTCCACTTTCAACAAACAGGCGAAGGAAAGCTGACTCCATTGCCAAAAACAACTGCTTTGTCCGTTGCAGGTGAGAAACATGTTAAGTGATAAAGTAATTCACTGGGTTTCTTACCCGCTTAGAGTGGATATGCCTAAATGTGTATGTGTGTGTGCTTGTATGTATGTGTGTGTAAGTGCAGTAAATAATATTTGCTCGTAATATTAAAACAGTCGAACTGTATTCAAACTAAAAGAAGGAATAGAAGAAGGAAAAACTAAGCAATGCTCCAAGGTCTAGAACTAAATGTCTCAAGCATAACATGCTTCACATTTTGTGTAGGCTTCTACAGTGTGCCTAGAATGTGCCGACGCCATATAATCATAGTATGTAGTCGCTTGAATAGATCATGCCGATGACTTTCCTCCGCCATCCATTTTACAAACATCAAACTTCCTTGTTTCCGTTGTACAGAGACACGCAAGTAAAGTCCTGTTCAGAACCAATGTCAACGTCTGGTGCACGTACTTGCTTGTACTTGAAGATTATGTTCTAGTTTCACTTCCTTGAATACCACAGACTTGTGCTATTCTGCTCTAGAACTCCTGTTTAAAAGGTGAGGTATATGGATTACTAATGATATGAAAATTTTTATTAATGATACAGAAGAGGGCGGATCCATGACGAAAGAAGTGTCAATGAAAATAACAGCTATTGTGGGCTCGATAGTGGTTGGATCTCTATTTCTGGCGATGCTAGCTACTGGTGTTCGTCGAAAGCTTATTAACAAACGAAGTAACAATATCAGGGTAAGAAATCTCTTCATCTATTCTGTCTTTGAGATTTTGAAAATTGAAATCGGTACCCCTTGACCGTAATAAAACTTTCCATATTCCTCAACAGAAAGTTCGTCTTTTGGAACGCATCTTCCGAATGTAGTACTCTGAAATTGCTGTCCTTACTTATACATTGTTATATGTGTCGTGGAAGTCAGAAACTTGGTTTGTAAACAAATATTCCATGGGAGATTCCCTTTTAATCATTCTAACCATCCAATAATTTCCTCTTAAATTGACTCAAGGACGTACTTGTAAAATTGCCACCAAGGTTAGTTGTTCCCCCCCCCCCCCCGAAGATGAGGGGGCTATTAACTGTCATTGTTATGAGACATAAGAAAGGCATATGAATATGGCTTGCCTACAACTCATGTGTATCTATGTTGATCTGTAAAGACACAGTCAAGTGTAAGTAACACACACACACACACACACACACACACACACAAACAAACAAGCAAAGAAGAAGAAGAAGAAAGTAAAGTGTGCCGAACTTCTTTATTCATCTGTACAGGGCCAAACCCCTGAAGCGGAAATGAATAGGATGGGAGATGCTGCAAGTTCAGCAGACTCCAGTTCGACGCCTCTCCAAGATATCAATAAGCAAGACAGCCAAGACGTTGCCGATGCCAAGAACGAGCCGTACATGGACATGTCAGGCAGTCAGAAGAAGAACAATGAGGAGGAAAGTCTGTGTGGTCAGTTTGCAGATATCGATGCTGATGAAAAATACATTGATAGAGAGGGTTACCTGCTTCCAAATGTAAACCTACATGGAATGACCAGATGCCAACTTCAGGCAAGCCGTGATACGACAATGGCTAGCGACGTTAGCAATGTCTCGGCCTGTGGAGAAATAGCCAGCCCGAAGCAGTCTATTTCCGGAGCTGAAGAAGAATCCGCTCTCAAAAATTTCCATTCATCAATTTATGAAGAAATTCCCCCAAACTCAGACCAACTCAAGACCATCCACGTAACACAGTCTGGCTCAGAGTACACATATATCGAGGGAAATGAAGACCGCTTCTCTAGTACGACTGACCTGAATGATCGATCATATTATTCTTCATCAATTTACTCAAGCAAATCAAGAGGAAAGCCCGAGGAGGATGCACATGGCTACCTCGTTCTCGAAGCAGGTGCCAGTGAAGTCAGTGAGCAGTGTGTTAGCAAAGACAAAGTGCTGCACTCCCAAACATCTCATTCTCCCGGAACAGATATCCATATCACACAGAGTTCCCAAGATCACCTGAATTGTACAATATACGAGAGCATCAATGGAAGCACAGAGTTTGATTATTGAATCATTCTGTTTTTCCACGATTCACATACTCGATTTCTTTTTAAAATTCTTGGAAAATTTGTATTAGGTATCAGTCACTTTCAGGTTTGTTTATTTCACCAAAGCAAAGAAGATATTAAAAACAAACACAACATCAACATTAGAATACAATCACAAACATATCAGTTAAACAGTATAAAAAGAAAAATAAATGCTATGGTAGGCTGCAGCCAGAAAGGAAATGCCCCTTATTTTCTGGTGACCCAAAAATATTCATTAAATTTCTGTAACCAATGTGTTCGAAGAGAGTAAAACATAAGAACAGGAGAAGACAAAGACAAAATAATCAAAACATAAAATGGCAAATAACTTTTTTTGATATTGCTCGTTCTACAGGTGAATTGCATTGTTAATATCATCTCGGTAATACTTTACAGTCATAAATGATAACAAAAATAGAAAAACTAAACAACAAAGTAATAATGGGTTAAACCTTGGCAACCGGTGCGCGATTATTGTTCAATTAAATTCTCATGATCGGATGTACGTCACTTCCGGTATAGCTGGAGTTAAAACAAACAGCTCGTCTGCACAGTATACATGTAGAACGATACATACAGTCATGTGCGCAGTTGGAGCGGGAATAGGTGTGACTGCTGTGCATGCACAATCATATAATGTGACAGTTCTCCCTGAGTATAAACCTGCACCAAAGCTATGAAATGTTCGTGAGGGACGTAGAAATAGAAGGAACAAACAAATAAACAAACCACTTGCAAACAGACAGCAGATGAAAACAAAAAAGAGCCAAAATAAGCCAGAATAGGCCTACCACTACATTATTGTCGACAACATGAAAATTTTTCGTTTTATATTATAGTCTTATGATATATAACATACAACATGAAAATATTAAATTGGCGTGTGTGCTGTATACCCTTATTACAACCAATAACACAGGAATGTTCAGTTTGACGTGATTATATTTTTATGAAATGCACTCAATAATATGACATTAATTATGTATATTATTGTATTCTGTTATATAACTACGGATTCATTGATGATATAGTCATTATAGACTTACTTTAGTCAGATTTATATTGTCACGAGAACAGCCATACGAGTGAGTCATTTTGGTATCTTTTCACAGCCCCGATGAAGGTCTTAACAAGACCGAAAGCTCGGCAATAAACACATACGTTGATCACTAGCAGCTACGTCCACGAATGCTCTTATCTTCTCACACTATTATATATATAAAAGGCCATAGTGAACATTACTGCAACGTCTGCGAGATATTCCTCCGTCACACATATACCTACACATAATGCAGCATCCACAACGTACGAGGCCAAGCCCGCTTCACCTTAAATATATATATATATATATATATATATATATATATATATATACATATATATATATATATATATATATATATATATATATATATATATATATATTGTAGATGCTCCGCGTATTGGCAGTACTAGAAATAGCAATAATAATGTCACAACAGAGGAATGCATTAAATGCCAATCTTGATTTTAATTAAAAATCCGAATTTTCGGAGGTCCTCCCCCTTCGTCAGGGATGACAGTGCGAATGAATTTTCACAGTGATATTAACACTGTGAAAATTCATTCACACTGCCATCCCTGACGAAGGGGGAGGACCTCCGAAAATTCGGATTTTCAATTAAATGAATCAAGATTGGCATTTAATGCATTCCTCTGTTGTGACATTATATATATATACATTATAATATACACATATAGGCGTACCTGTGCTTTGGCGTCTTGTCCGCTACCAGCAGTTTGACGCTGTGATAGCGTTCTTCAGGCAGACAGACTTTCAAGTTCAAAGTCAGCGTGAAACCGCCGTTAGCGGACAAGACAAGACGCCAAAGCACAGGTACGCATAACCACACCGGCGACCCCAACACGTACCGTTTTACTACAGCGCCTCGCGCCGGGGGTTAAGGTACGCCTAATATGCTCTGCCTTACAGAATCGAGCACTTTTCATCAATCCTCAACTGTCAACAAACTATATATTCCCGACGGATTTAAACCCAACGGATATATATGTGTATATACATATGTATATTTTTTTTTTCTGTGTGTGTCTGTAATAATATTGAGCTTGATTCTGATCATTTCATTGGATAAAGTTGTTAACTATTCTGCACGTAATTTTTCATTGCCTGCGTTCCAGCTTATATCATGTCATTGACAAAATTACATTAAATCAAATTAATTTCAAATCATTTTTATTTTCCGTATAATACTGTAGTCATACAAGTTATATACATAACGCTTTAAATGATGATAATTCAAATCACACAAATTTCAGTACATGATCAAATGATGGTACAGTCATAGTAATTTTGACTTTATATTTCGATAGATGAACAAGTAAGCAACTAAAAATGTTCTTTATCGTCACAGCATGGGTAAAAGTTTGAGGCATGATGAAGATTTGCCAAATTTATAAAACCCGAACTTTTGACATTTTTTGGTAATAAAAGTGCCCTTTTTTAGGAATACAAAAGTGACTTCTTTCAGATTTTATTTGATGGAAGTCATAGTATCTTTGAAAGTCTTGTCAAGACTGTTCAAGAATATTGGGCCAGTGAAAACAAATGTATTTATTGATAGTGGTAAAGGATAGTCTCTGGAACGTCGAGTGGGAGAATAAAAACAAAACTGCAACAAAAAATAATCAAATATTTGTGGGGATTGTGGAATGAACATAAATCATTTACCTTTAAATAAATCCTCAGTATGAGCACTCTATGTTGACTGAAACAGAAATGATAGAAAGTTTGATAATTAAACAAAGAATATTAGAAGAAAATATAAATGTATGAAGTCCTGTGAATGTGGCACAGGGAGAATTGTCCACAACTTGTCCTCAGTTCAATTGCTATCCTCGAGCGATATTGTATTCGACACTTGTGTTCAGCTATAACTTCATATTCCGAGTATTTGTATCAAAAGCTTTCATTACAAACAAAGATCATTTCTTCCGCGGCACTCTTTGTTGTCTGATTTTACACCGTGCCGCTGCTGCACCCCGTATCCATACACAAAATGTATTATAGAGCCTAAGAAGTAATGTCCTATTTTTACTTTGATATTAAGTATGAAATGGAGGTCCCAAATCGAATTTTATCGTGTGAATGTTTACCGTGATGGTAGAAGCAGTTGCAGTTTGAGTCTATAAAACATTATATGTGCATTGACTTCTTGTGTGCGTGTGTTTGTGTGTATGGGCATGTGTGTTTGTACGAACGTGTGTTCATAAGAAGATAAAGGGATGTCGGTATAAAACAAAGAAATTGCTTTAAAGAGAAAAGTGTAAGGATCACATTTGATGAAATCGCCCCCCCCCAAAAAAAAAAAAAAAAAAAACAGACAAAAAACACGTTCTTCTTGTATGGAGCGATGGCCTAAACGTTCTTTTTTTAAAAAAAATACAATAAACTATACACGTATAGTAATTGATATTATGATGTGCAGCTATGTTTTCTTTAATTACATTATATGGAAAATTGGTAAATTGAAGTGAAGGCGTTTCATCGAAATTAAGGACTGTATCGAGCGTTTGAGTGTGTGTGTGTGTGTGTGTGTGTGTGTGTGTTAGTGTTTGCTTGTTTGTGCGTATCAGTGTGTTGGTGTTTTGTGGGGTATTTGTTCATCGGCTTGCAGACAAATCTCTTCATGTTGTTTTTCTGACATTTATTCATTTGTTTGTTCTCTTTATAAATATCCTGCAAAGTTCAATTCAATTCAATTCATTTCAATTCAAATTTTATTACATTTTTCGAAAAGAACATAAACATTTCACTTTCTTTGGTAACAAAGTTAGGTTCCAAAATCAAAACAAAGTAAATTGAGAAAAATATAATTGTGGAACCTTGGAGTTACAAATATGTTGTCATGAAAATTGACTGAAGTGATATAGACAGTTAAATATATTGCCAGCGAAACTTGCACAGAGACGTGGCTGTGATATTGCAGCACCCCTTTAATAAAGCTTCCTGGCTTATTGCCCTTTGTGGATTCTGAAGAAAGGCAATAAGCCCGAAAGCTTACTAAAGGGGTGCTACCCAACACGTCTCTGTGCAAGTTTTCCTGGCAATGTATATATATATATATATATATATATATATATATATATATATATATATATATATACCAAATCAGTATTCGCATCAACTATAGGTAAACTGCAAATCGCGTATTGTGTATTCTTCACGTTACTTTGCCGATTACTCAGGCACCAATAAATGAAGATAATCTACAGGCTGTCAGTTTCTCCTAAATATGTTATATGTTGAGCAAAAATACTATGTGCAAGTAAATAATTTCACCTCATATTGTGTTCGTAATATGGAAATGTAATATTTAGCTATTGCCGTACGATACTCAAATATCGAATCAGTAATCACTGATTTCAGCAGGAGAATTTCTGATGGGAATCTCTGTCTTGAAGCCCCAATGAGGGTTCATTATACGGACAGAATGTTTGGACATATAATACCTGTTGAAATCTAGCAATCTACCATTCATTCCTACCTCTCAATAGATATAATTAACAACTGGTATATATGTATATATATATATATATATATATGTACTGTATATATATATATATATATATATATATATATATATGTATATACTGAAAGAAATTAGGCTGAGGCGGACGTTGCTCTCGATCTTGTTCTCCCTTTTAATCAGTCGAGCTTTCGGCCAGTCATCAGGCCTTACTCAGGATCTATATACCAACAAAATAGTTATTATCTAAATAACCTGATGTGTCATAATAAATGTAGTCCAATATCATATAATGCCAATCTTCTGAAATATTACCTCTATATACACAAATCAATCATTCAATTCAATACAAAAATCCAATCTAACATCATCTCATCATCAAAAATACATCATTAATAAAAAAATATATGAATGAATTCTTGCATCAAACTGCTGATATATAATAACCATATTTTCTCATAATTCTAAGCATAATAATTACAAACAAAATAACATTATAGATGTAAACATATGCAATGTATATATTATGTTCATATGTCTATTTGCATTGCACTCAAACATAATGATATCATGAAAGTTTGTTGATATCTATATTGCATGAGGACATGATACATGATTACTGTTGAGCGTCGTGAATTGATTTGACTGGATATGAATGATAATATATACAATAGTGTATGATGTACATGTATTTGGGAATATGACTTTGCGATGTTTTGATATGATTACGTTTGAGTGTATATGCAAAATAATAGGTATTATGATTGAATGTTAATTATTGTATTTTTTTGACAGAAGATACGCACACGGTGCTGTGATGCAGGACATCACGTTAAATTATACACGTCCCAGGTAATTCATAGAATGTTATTGTTGTTTATATATCTGATTTAAGAGTTGATATATTTTGGCAGTTGTTATGGTTATCATATTTTGGTAATATAAAAATATATAATATGTTGAGTTAGATGGTGTTATATCAACCGTAGTTGTGTGTGTGTGTGAGTGTGTGTGTGTGTGTGTGTGTGTGTGTGTGTGTTTGTGTGTGTGTGTGAATGTATGTGTGTGTGTATACATATATCATGGAATGCAAATAATGATATGAACATAATATATACATATATAATGTTATTTTGTTTGTAATTGTTATGCTTAGAATTACGAGAAAATATGGTTATTATATTTCAGGAGTTTGATATAAGAATCTACATATATTTTTTGATTAATGATGTATTTTTGACGATGAGATGATGTTAGATTGGATTTTTGCATTGAATCGAATGATTGATTTGTGTATATAAAGGTAATATTTCAGAAGTTTGTCATTATATGATATTGCATTACATATTATGACACATCAGGTTATTTAGATAATACCTGTTTGTTTTGTTGGTAGATCCTGAGTAAGGCCTGATGACTGGCCGAAAGCTCGACTGATTAAAAGGGAGAACAAGATCGAGAGCAACGTCCGCCTCAGTCTAATTTCTTTCACTATATGCTACCCATAATGAGGCACCGCGTAGGTTTGGGAAGGGAACCCTCTCTCAAATTCAAATTCAAATTCAAAGTTTATTTCATTTTTCGACAAAACATATGTTTCACTTCTTTTGGTAACAGAGAATGAGGTAAATAGAACATAGAGAAATGAAAAGACTGTACAACACTTGAGGACCTATTATAGTAGTCATACATAGTATAGTACAAAAGAAACAGAAGTGATCAAAGTGAAGTACATGTATACCGTTGCATAAAGTGCGAAAAATGGAGGGACCCACTAAAAAGACAGAGCTTGTAGTGTGTGGGCCCCTCTGAAAAAGAACATCGATGGAAAGATAAATTGAATCATCTTAGATACAAAAAATAACAAAGTGGAAGAAGTCTGGAAGCCCACAGAAAATTAGATTACCAGATATACACTTTCATAGATGTGAACGAACATGAAACAGGACTAGACAACAAGATAACTACTGAAGAAAAGGTTGCACAGGACAAAACGGGATGGACAAGACTGACAAACTGAAGACAAAATAGCAGACAAGAATGCACAACAGAAACAGAAACAGAAACAGCGATCTTCGGCAGAAGCATGCCAAGAGAAACAAAAGATAGTTGTGGGGAAAAAAGTAATATTTTGACGCCTGAAGAAAAGACAAGGAAATAGAAAATAGAGGGACGTATGAACAGGAGTAACATACGGAAAGTCAACTTCAAGACGCTATGGGCAAAATGGCATAGATGACAACATTGCGAACATCCAGGAAAAAAAAATACCATTAATTCTACGAAGAGGGGACAAAGTGAGCAGGTCAGTATGTGAGAAAGAAGGCCAAATGGTTAATTTGGTATTGTAGATTCATACGATTGCAATAAAAAAGATTTCAGACTCCTCTTAAAAGAATATATGGATGGAGCGTTTTTTATGTGATGATTCAAAGAATTCCAATAATTTGGGCCTACATAAATAAGTGTGTTTTTAGCAAAAATCGTTCTTAAAAGAGGTAAATGAAATTCATTGGAACGCCTAGTGGGATATTCATGAAATGATTGATTTTTGAGGAACATAGAATCAAAAATAGACGGAAGCAAGTTATTACAATACTTGTACATAAATTGCCCTAAATTATGTATGTATATAAGTATATAAGTATGTATGTACGCACTACGTATGTATATAAATATAGAGTGCGAGAGATTTCTCCTTCCCAAATGGCCTAATGTACCATGATATATAATGCAATGCCAATCTTCTGAAGTATTACGTTCATATTATTGTTCTGTTGGTAGATCCTGATGAAGGCCTGATGACAGGCCGAAAGGTCGATTGATTAAAAGGGAGAACATCGAGAGCAACGTCCGCTTCAAGTCTAATTCTTTCACTATATATTAATCAGATCAATGTTCTTCTTGCACTTCCTTATCCATCTGACCCAAGAGAAACCTATCCTTAAAACATTGTTTTCTGGCAGCCTCTGTTACTTGCCCCTCCTACCCCCCCTTCTATGTCACTAAACACACAAAGCATAACAGGTGTATATCCAATGGCCTCCATCTTTTGTTCCTTTCCTTTCTGTTTCCTCAGTAGCGAGCTTCTCTATGAGGAAATTTGATTCCAAGGAGTCATTTGTGCTTATTGTTACACAATTTTTGCTTTCTTTGAACAGTTTCGCATCATACAAAAGAACTAAAGAAATGAGACAATCAGCTTCTCTGTGAGGTAATGGGATTCTAATCAGTGTAAAAGTAAGAGTTTTATATAAAACACATACGATACTGATTTCTTTATCACAACCATCTCACATTCAGACAAAAAAATATATAGAATCGCATCTCCATATATATGTTGTCAGTAAAAAGAGCTGATGCTGTAACATTATCTATTTTGTCTGAGGGACTGATAAGCTATTTCTCACAACTTTCCAAGTAGTTTGTACAAAATAGTGAATGACAACTTACACTCACACTCTACCGAACTCTTCGGAGGATTTTAATTGCTAAGTCATTATAGCTAGCTCTAAAATGGTTTCATTTACATGAGTCGTCTTAACATAATTTATATTAGGATATTAGAGCAACCATAATTGGCCAAACATCAAGTTATGTGACACTTATGGCCCGGTGGCTTTGTTTCAATCTCTCATACACTTCCCTGGTGAAGATCTAGTTAATGTATTTAAAAATAGCCATTGAGCAATATAGGCGAGTAGTTATCAAAAGATTTTATTTGTAGAACTTCCTATCATTGTTTTATTTGAATGGTCCTTGAAGACAGACCATCCATTTATGGTCAATGAGAACATTGACATTAAGTTTCTCTTTCATTTCTTACGTGGCAGGCAAAAGAAAGAGCAGCGCTGATTGGCTGAGTGGCGTAGTTCCTTGAGCACAGCGCGCAGGACAGGGAGTGGCCCACGTCATGTGACATTCCGATTTGAAGAAGACATTTTATCCTTTACGTGGTTAAGCAAGATTTATTTCGAGCAATTATGCCATTTGTTTAGCTATTCCTGGGAATAGACTTGGAAATCCTTCTTGAAGAGAAACCTGTGTAGTACTTCGCAAAAAAAAAAAAAAAAAAATCCTCCGGGAATCCATCTTGAAGTGAAATGTTGCTTATTCTTCGCAAGTTGATGGCTTTAACAAAGTCTGATTCAGGATACGAAGAACACAAAGAATGAAGACATGGCTGTCCCTCTTTACAAGTGGATATTTGCGATAATCTTCATCTCCCTTCCTCTGCCAAATATATCGCTCTTGATAAGTAAGTATTCAGATATAGTAACGATTCTTTCTTAGACCGACTTAAGCTGTAGATATCCTCTGGTACATGGGGAATATTGTTAAATCATAGATTGAAATCATTTAATTCCCCACTTGACTTGAATTCTGCATAATAGAAAGCTCTGTAGAAAATTGTGGACTTGCTTGTCGAAGCGGGGATGTAATGTACATCTTTAAGCCCTACGGGTAACGTTGCGTTATTTTTATGACAGCTCACCTGCCTGTGTCGTGGTGATGAAGTTATCAGTGACTCCATGGTCTTTATTTCATGATGGATCGTATTCTCTGGCTTTTCGCCACTGATTTCAGGTCAAACTCTCGACTGCACGGTGGATTGGCTCACAATGGAAATCCAGGCAAACGACGACTTTCGTGTAGTCGCCGATAGGTGGGAAATACGAGCACCGATTGGCGAGAGAATGGTCCTATGGCTGCAGTCTACCAACAATCATTACGTGGAAGTAACCATACAGGATCATATATCAACCACCAAAAAAGAAATTGTGCTTTCGAATTACACCAGATCTCCACCCGTCTTTTCACTCAGTCATCAGTTGATAATTCGACTATATACATCCAGTCCAGAAATATATATACCCAGTGAAGGTCAACATCAGCGCTTCATGTTTAAAAGGTAACAGCTATTTTTGTTTGCTCGGGACACAATCAATATGAATCTGTCATTTGAATGACCCTGCCTCTTTTATGTAATATAGGGTCATATAATCTTTACACTCTACATTATAAATGATCCTCTGTATCATTTAAAGGACCTATTGATATATAGCCTGTCATAGATGTAAATGCTACTATAGTAACTATATGTAACTAATATTACAAAGAATGAGTTATGTGTTCTTTTAGATTACACTATTCTTTAATTTCAATCTGCTTGAATTCATCCAGAAATGGAAATAGGCCTATCTAATGTTTATAAATATGTTATCATAACACTTCATTACATATTCAAAGATATGTTAATAAATGCAGTATATTGTCCTCATATTCTGAGAAAGAATATCCCTCTCAAAAATATTTGCTATGACAAGCAATCTTATTCGTGGCACAGATCATAAGGAAATTATACCGTATGGATTTTGAGACAAAAAATAAGGCTTATAGTTACATGTGTATATACTTCCCTTTTTGATAGCACATTGTGAGCCTAATGGGAAACTACTGCGTTGACTGCTGAATTATATATATTATATATATATATATATATATATATATATATATATATATATCAAGTTTGTTTGCAGTGTTCTTTTTGTTGTTGAGTGTTTTTATTGACCAATCAACTGTAACTAGAATAATATAAGCACATCGTCAAATAGAACAGTGATCATCAATCATTGGCTAATAAAAGTAGTACGATTGAAAAATATAAAGGTCTTAAGAAGCGACAAGATATGTCACTGGATCTATTTCCCAATCAAGGTTAAAAGGATTACTTATTTAGTCTAAGGATTAAATAGAGATAATTGGATATTGTGACAATCAGAAGGGGATATTTCCTATACAAAGTAATGTCGTACTCAAAGAAGTCAGGAGAACAATAAGAATTGTCATACCTTTACAGTTTTGTTTCTGCACTGGTCATTGGATGATCTGGTTTGAATATTCTTATGGTTCATTGAGGTAATGTGCTATAGATTTTGAAATAACGCCCTAGTAACACCTCAAGTTTTTCTTTTACGTTATTGGGAATCGTTACTCGTGGGCTCAGATAAAGTCCCCGTCAAACACTACACTCGACGCAATACAGAGAATATTATCCAGCACATGTATTTCTAAGTAGAACTAATTTGTCGTTATTTCAATAAAGATGAATCGACCTTGAAACTCATTGGACAACCTTCTCCTCTGGAGGGCTTTGTAGCTGTGCAATCAGCTACAGATAGCTTTGTTTGCGGTGATGGATTCACTGAGCAGGTAGCTCATTCCATCTGTGAGGAGGTTGGTTTCCCATCATTCCAGATGATCTCTAGCGTAATGTTGCCTCTTCACTTACACGCAACAAAATGGGTGAAGGCCAGAAATTGCCCGACACGTAAGTGTTTATTCGTCTGTCTGTTTGTTTGGCTTTTTTTTCTTACTCTGTGTTTTATTTTAATGATGTCATAATGTAGTATTTAGTAGGGAAGCAGTGCACAGTGTAGGTCACCCTGGCCAATGTATTGTATACGTGGGACTGAACATCACAGTATAGGCCCTATTTGCAATTCGTGAGACAGTTCTGTGTTTGCGTAATGTAGTTGTACTCGTGTGTTCGAGAAGAAAGTTCCCTCATTCCTGTATTTGTATAATTCCAATTCAAAGGGGAAACTTGGATGCACGTCATGGGTCTGACATGAGTCATAAAGTCCATGATTCATACAAGCCATGAGTCATACAACCCATGAGTTATACAACCCACAAGTCGTACAGCCCATGAGTTCGACACTAAGGCGCACAACACCGACACATTAAAGCGTGTGCTGTGGTGTCGAACTCGTGTGTTGTTTTTACCTATAGTGACGAACTTACAGGCTATCTTTGCCTAGTGTCGAACTCATGGGCTGTCTGCCTCGTGGGCTGTATAACTCATGGACATGTTTTCATTGTCGAACTCGTGGGTTGTATGACTAGGATGTCGGTCTCGAGAGATGAACCATGAAACTGAACCACAGTCTTGATGAGCCTTCCCGGTTGCTTAGATATAGATTGATATAATTAATTGATTGATTGATTGATCAATTTTAACTCTGAATTTCTTTTTCATACATAAATGTAGTGTTATTAAATAAATGTCATACAAAGTCAATTGAACGAACTAATTAAGTATGATATTATTTGAATCTAACAGTTGAAACAGATATTGTAATCTATTCAAATATACGACATTATCCTATGAAAATGCAAAATGAAAAGCATCAGTCGTTAGTTTATTCAAACATAGAATCCCATGTACTTGTCGTTCAAAAGACAAATTAAACAACTCTAAATATAACAGAAATACAATATGCAACATACTGATATACAAAAATAGGGAGGGGAAATGGAATTTGTTGAAACTCGTTCATTGAAAGACAGGAGAGAGAGAGAGAGAGAGAGAGAGGGTGTATTGTCTTTCAACAAGTAATCACTGATGGTAGGCCAGCTTGTGGGAGAAGGGGCTGTGACTTAAAGGCTTAATTTAGCATTTGCAGATGAAACAAGACCCAGCATTTAGGGGCTTAAAAATAGTTCTTAAATGTGAATTAGGGATAGAAACAACCACTGTAAAAATTTGAATCTGTATAATCGATGTTAAGTATTGTTAAATACACAAAATGCGAACAATAGTTATAATAAGACTGTTTCCAGACTAAACCGTCTACAGTTATGGATTATTGAGAAAAATACTGATATCTCCTTGTATTTTTTCTTTACTGCAAAAATTTAATATGGTAGGATGTTTCGTGATACAACTGACCTACACATAATATGCATTAAATGTGATATCTTGAACCTTTTTTAAATCACTGCTTCCGAAGGTAATGTGGACCTTTAAACACAGCTTTGCCAGACCTCCAGCACAGTATCGTTATGTACTAAGGATATCATGTGCTCTTTCCAACATATAAGATCTACTTAGAGCATTTTGCATGTCGGGACATACAACTGTATATCGATTTTTTTTTATATGTATGTATATATAGTTGTGAAAGTTTTGATTCCCTGCTCACACGCCTGTACACGCCGGTGCTGAAGATTCATTGAAAGAATCTCTTACGCTTGTTTGCCATGATTTTTTACATAGGTGTTTTGATATATATATATACAAAGAAAAAATGTATTGAACATTTGTTTTGGAAATTAACAAACTCCGTATCTATCAGAACGATAAGTAAGATCACTTTCTTGATGAATGCGGAAATACTGGAAACAAAACGGCACCAACAAGCAACCTACTTGAGCTGAGAAATGCGCGACTTGATTATGAATATGATCAATGCAGTTGTGCATCTATTCCGTCCTCCGGCTATGGTTAAGGACGTATCAAGTGAAACTCATTTGTGTGGTCTACATTCCGGATATGCCTTCATACTTTTTTTCTTCTGAAGATTTACTTCATAAATAAGACATACTCTGCAGAAGGGAGAAAGATTGCCATAATATAATAAGATGAGGAGATCCCAACGAGATAGAAAAATCTATCTAGGTATTAATCCTTAAGTAAGGAGATGTCTGAGGTAGCATCGCGAAATCTCTTTAAACAAAACACTGGTCTAAAGATATATCCCTTTTCAATTGTCAATCACACCAGTTTTTTTTGCTGGTTTGTTACATCGGAAATAAAATCTTATGATTATAAATTACTGTTACAATGATGTACGTTAGTTTCGTGCGTTGATATATTAAATCGATTTTGGCGAGGACATGCTTCTTCTTTCTATATGATTTTGAGAAAAGAAGCCTTTGAAAATACTGCTAATTTTGATTCTGCTTCACAAAACAAATACATAGGTTTGCGAAGCATGTCGAACTGCTCCTGGACAAGAGCCGAATGCCTTTCTGAGAAAGCTGTTAAGCTGAAATGCAGAGGTGAGAAATACCGGTGTCAATGAATATGGGACTTTCTTTGCTTTTTTGCTTTGAAGAAAGATGTCCCACAATGTATACAGCCTGAAATTGAGAAAAAAAAACACGTCTAACAAATGTACGTGTCTTTATTATAGTATGCTGGTATTGGCATACTGGTGATGATATTACAATGCTGGTTAAGAATTCATGGACAACATTTAATGTGGAAAACACCGCAAGACCAATGAAAGACAATAATGCTTTCATATTATGCAGCAACACGTCGAGAGTAACAAAGAGTTTGACGAAAATGTCACGCCTTGCAATCCTTGCACTCTTTCACCTCCATTCCACTGAAAAAACCCCATAAAATCATAAGAGAATATGTTGTACTAGGCTCTGCAATGATCATGGTGATTTGTAAGACCAAATCTTGGGTTCGAATCCTGTCTCACGAGTTCAACCTTGACCTACAGCGGTAGGTGTGAAAAAAGGTACTTGGCAGTGCTTGGGTAATATTATGGCAGATCCTGAAGAACTATGTTATCGCTGAAGAGGTAAAGTTGGTGAACAAGGCAATATCATTCTGGTGATTATCATCAAATTGTAAAATTTATCAGGAGTTAATCGTTGGATATTTTATTGCTTCCTGCAGAACCTGGATATCTAGGATGCTATAGACCGAGAGAGCCGAGCTCGTCGGATAGTCCAGTATTTCAGAATTTCATCAGACATGACGTTGAGTCTAATGTAGAGTGCGCCTCCATGTGTCGAGAACAAAGGCAAGTGGCTGATGTAGCTGTTATACACCAAGGCGCATGCGTATGCGTTCCGTCAGACACGTTTGCTGCCATGTCCTCTTCTGAAACTGCTCATCACGAATGGCCATGTCCAAGCATGGCGGAACTGAAATTCAACCCTTCTGTATATTATGCATTCAATGGTAAGTAATTCATCTTGGAAGATTTTGAAATTCTATCCAAGCAAGGCTATGATACTCGAGACAAAATTACCATACTCGCCGGAATAGGATGTTAGACCATGAGGCTAGAACAATCTGTCTTTACACAGCATCAAAAGATATTCACTTACATTAATGGGTTAGTCTAAGTATTTAGCAGAGGCATGGACTTCCATTTGAATAACCCGTGGTACCCATTAGGGATCTCAGAGATTTCAGCGTTGTGTAGAACATAAAGAATTATTGTTTCAATTGTTGTATAGAACATAAAGAATTATTATTTCAATTCATGTCATGCCATTGTCTTTATCAGCAGTTGTCCTTTGTCTACACGAAAATGAAGACCCCAGAACGAGATCGATTTATCCAATCGCTTGCAAGTAGTTTACTTCCTGGTGCAATATTTTCAAATGGTGCACGACAAAAATCTGAATTGCTTCAAACAATGCGAACAATATGAACCCATTCCATTAGGCCAATTGTTTTCATGTATTAAACAAAACGATTTTCGCAATTCAACCTTACGATGTATAATGTTGTTAAACCCTTTTTTATGTGTGACCAAACGAGAAATTATTTCACGTACCTGATCCAAAAGACAAAAGAGCATAATGTGACTCTGCATCACAAAACCAACTAAAAGTCGCCAGACATGGATTTTTAGTTAAGGGCAGATTATGAAAGAGCAGACTCTAAGCTTTGAAATGATGTATAGTTCAATTGAAATGGACTCTCTTAACCCGTTTAGGACGGACTGATTTTGCTACAAGACGTATTTCCGATAGACACTTGCCCGAGTATACTCGGGACTCGTCCTCAATGGATAACATATCTAAATATTGAAAAGAAAGCGCACACTCTGGAAAAAATGTGAACTGAGAAATGAGGCTCTGAACTACAGGGTCTATCCGTCTATTCAAGCGCTTAATCTTTACCAAATCGTGCTAGCTGTGCGATGAATGGGACAAAAGAAATAGGATGTAAACCACTGGAGCAACAACAATGAAGGGATTATTAGATTAAGTTGAAATTGAGCGTGCTCTATCAACACATTTTGTACATAATTAAAGCCAACTTTCAAAGCAGTAGCATTATTCCTTCAAAGGTTATCAGACTTGAAAGTGGAGATTGTGCAAAGGGTTGGTTATCCAGAAATCAAGAAAGGGGCCTCTAAGACATACCTGATCTCACTGCTCCACAAAATAGCGTTGTAGAAAAATTGCTGAAAATGCTCTTTCCCATTCATTTTATGATCCCAAACTTAAGAATAATGTAGAAGGAGGGTAGCTCTTTCAGGAAATATGAAAAAGCTTAATAGTGACTTGGTTGACCCGTTTCACCTTTCTTGCGTCCTCACGTAAAATCAAGGGGTGCGACTTTTTGTTCGTTTTGTGATGCACGGTCACATATTTTTCGGACATCAAAGGAACTTTGTGGTTCTGTTTGATTCGTCAAGTTGACGGGTTGATGCTCATGAGAGTATTTATGATTATGATTATGGAAATTTCTTTATTCGGAAAAAGAAAAGCATATCAACTGATACGTAAAAGTTAAATCATTATTTTTACTTAATTCATCCAAAGATAATTATAATCGATATAGGAATCCACGAAGGGTTCGTGTCGTTTGTCACATTTCTTCGAATGCAATTCCACTTACTATATATCAGGATTACTGGCAATTAATGCATTTTACGTTTATCTTGTCTTCAATTTTATAACGTTGTTGTTTCCAGTTTCAGTGATCTGGTATTACCTCATCATGTTGTTTACAGTCACATTGGCTTCACATGATATTGAAATGAACTTGTGTCACCTTCTAACATGGAAGTAATCTGAACTAAATGATGATATAATCATATTGCTGTCATTCGCAGATAATAGGTGTAATACAGTATACATTTGTATTTAAAATGCACAATGAAAGATAAATCACCACTGCTAAGATTGAATATTTAGGTTTCGTATGCTGTGCTTTTGGGATACTCGGTAGAAGCAAGTTAAAACCATTAATGCATGAAGCAGCTTATTTGTGACAACGAAGTTCCTTTAAACATTTGAAATGCTTATCATTATTTGTAGTGTCCCATGGCTTTTGCAAGGAGCTTGACATTGTTCCAAACGGAAAATGGGATTTTAACATCACGTGGTTTGGCGCCATGGTAACACTTACCTGTGACCAAGGTTACACCATCAATGGTAGCGCAAATCTCCAATGTGTGGGACTACCTGGACGGTCTGCTTACTTCCCGGTTTGGAACTCGTCGGTACCATCTTGCCGAGAGGTCGACAGTAAGATCTCTGCTTGTTTTCTTCATAATAAATCACTTTCCTTATCCTGAACTCTTCTGCCCCTCTAATATGTAGTTACTATGCCGTTTCTGTGTTCATGTAGTCATTGAGTAAACTGGATTTCCAAGCTGGTTTCAACCATAAAGGATTAGTTCACTTGCTGGCTCAAAGTGCAGAGATGTCGTAGAGCTAACCCTTATTCAGATCAGTGCTGGTGTAGTCGAAGGCCAATTCTATGAAAGTAATGTATAATATGCACAAAAAGCAGTCAATAGGTTGCGGACATACTAAATCTAACGACATCGTAGAGACATGTACGACGAATCAATACCAAGGAAAACTATTTATTTATTTGTTCATTTTTTTTAAACCTGGTTAGTAATTCTTCAGCGTTTGTTGGTTGGAGAGTAGTCACGAGCATTTTCCATGGGCAATTCGCGGTTTCGCGTGATAATCTCGTCTTCTTATCACTTTCGGGTCTGCTCCCAGATGCCGAAAAAGCGAAGGGGTGAAATATGATTATGGGATCAGGGCCCCGTTGCAAGAAAGTTGCAATCAATTGCAAATAATTGCTAATTTTGAAACAACCATTCTGATTGGCTCAGGGTCTGCCCTATTAAGAAGACATGCATGCAACAGTGATTTTGATTGGCCAGTGACAATCAGTTGCAAGTTGCGTTTAAACGCAAAGTTTCTAGCAACGGGGCCCTGGTCTGGCAGGTGGTCACCATTGGTCATGCAAGGAATCTCAACTACACGTTTCCATCTAGAGGGGTGGGTCTAGGAGACTAGTGTGGTCGCTAAGAGCAGGTGGTCGTTGAAGACAGTAGGAGAACTTTTGACTGTTTATGATATGTTGCTGCTCGGAGCTTGTAAATGAGTATAAAGAGACCAGGGTAAAGTGACAGATAAAAATTTCCGCCCCTTGGACTTTATTTCTGTTCCTTTTCTTTCATTTGTTTTTATTTTCAAGAAAGAATGTACGTGTATATAACATATCACGCAAAAGTTGATTTATGAATGAAAGTTGTTTATACGATTTGCCTTGCAGATTATTATGGACGAACATTAGTAATGATGCCCAGGAGCACAAACCTGGAAGGACGTAATGTAAACTTGATAATTTAATAAGCACTAGGCAGGTGCTAGGCGTTGTAATTGTGAAAAGGTTTGTTCATGTATTTCTAAGCTAACGTCACATCTTTCCTTTCCTCTCTTTCCTTCTGCTTTTGCTTCATACATAGAAGATCAAGTGGTATTTTGTGATCATCCTGGTAATGTGCCTAACGGAGAATGGAACTCCGTCATTACGTCACTGAGATCTTCTTTAACTCTCACCTGCGATGATAGTTACGTCATCAATGGCAGTGCCACATTACAATGTGTGACATCAAAAGACAGCAATCTACCTGTCTGGAATACATCAGTCCCAACTTGCCAAACAGTCAAGACTAACACCAAGGGTACTTGTCCCGTCTTTCAAAAGCATTTTGGTGTTACATATGTACAAGTCATATAAACCTTGTTAGGAAAAGGCTTTAAAAATAATTCGAAAGCACTGCCGAAAATTTTCGAATACAGGTCACTAAAGAGGGGTCTCGATTGCCATTGGACAGCTGGATGAGCTTGGTCACCTGAATCACAACTAAGTTTGTAGCACTGCTACCAAGTTCTGTTCAGTAAAACTCTAAATTCATGGAAATATGTACCAACAACTGCCCCCCAAAAAAATGCACATCGATAAAACGAAAGATTTAAGCAGGCTACTATTCCATTTCAGTGTTTAGATATCCTCTTTTTAAGATTGGACAGTCAATCTTAACAGTATAAAGCGTAACACTTTTTCGTTTTTGCAAACCTGACAATCTCCATTACTCCTGCGATTATTTTCTCCTATATATATAAAGAGCAGGAATGTCGTTACCCCGGTAACGTAACGCACGGAAAATGGGATTCAACCACTTCGCGGCTTAACTCCACAGTAACCCTTGAGTGTGACAGAGGTTACGTCCTCAATGGTAGTGCTACGTTGCTGTGTGTACCGCCATCTGTTGACGGATATCAACCAGTTTGGAATGCATCAATCCCTTCATGCCATGCAGTCGAAAGTATACGGTCAAACCAACCTTCACGGCCAACTGTCTATAGCGGCCACCTGTCGTCTATGGCCACTGAAAAATCCCCCTCCCCTGCGAAAAAAAAACGTCATATCAAATACCCTCCGCATAGCTGTCAAGTGGCCAACGGCCACGAACTTCATATCCTACTGTAGAATTTCAAGTGTCGCGGCCACAGGCCTTGTGCAAGGCGAACAGGTCAGTGATAACCACTTCTGCAATCACCTACCATTTAGGCAGAGTAATGCCGTCGTCCAGTGCTTGCCTGCTGCATGCAAGCTAGTGTGGAAGAACGCAATCAGCTGCATTGTTCAATGTTTGAAACACATGTATACTTACACTGAGGCTTGTAGGCCTAGTCGTTGTCCTACATGGATTTTTACATGTGCGCTTGCACAGCCTAAGCATGCGGTACACATTATCATGGCAGCTATACCTGTCTAAAAACGGCCATTCCTTTTCTCCTCCTCGGGTGGCCGCTATAGACAGATTTGATTGTAATTGATCGATATAACACTGACGCTTAGATATTGCATCAGAGAAACAAAATGTGTACAATATCACTCAGATGTGGACTAGTGTCTTAGTAGCGTCTGTTGTTGTGAATCGTTTGAGCCATTATGTTTGGTAAGAAATGTTCTCGGGTTGTTGATATTCGTTGTTATTTCAATTACGTCACCACCAACAAAGCAATGAAATGTTTTAAGTACGCAACCATTTTACCTGCGAATCATGGTCTCCATAAAGAATTATTGACAATAAGAAAAAGTGCATGGCCTAGAACCTGACACCTAAAGATGTTAGTGACCAATGATCTTTGTAAAGCTAACTGCAAACAATAAGTACTGAAGAACTTATCCTAGCGATTAAAATTTAAGGACCCTATCAATAGGACCAGTGAATAGCCAGCTGTCGAATACAGCGGTTACATAGCCATGCGCATTTTTCTCTTCAAGAGTGCTAGATTATGTTCAATGTTGGGGGCTACACGTAGGGAGTGGAGCGAGGGAATAGTGTGCGAGGGGGCGGGGGTTTCCCCCTCCTACACGAGGGAGGTTTTGCGGTTTAGGATTTTAATGTAACGTTCTGGTGCACACTTTCGGTGTTTACGGTGTGAAGGTGGATAGCGCTCATTTGCAAAAATTTACAAAATAAACGCCAGTGAACGATAATGCCATACGTATCCTCATACTAATATGATAAACAGAAATATAATGAACAAATATAAGAAAAGAGAACTAAATTCTTTAATTGTTGTTTGATTTGTTCATTTAATAACCAAATAACTTGAAATATCCGAGTGGGAAAAAAAACCCAAAGGGAGTTTTAAAATGGGGGGGGGGGGGGGGGGAGGCAGCTGCCCCTTCTACCTCCCCCACGCTGCGTATGGCCATGACAGGTAGAATGTATCGTTTAATGTTCAAAACAATCAACATTATTATAGACATGTAATCAGTTCTGTCCACAGGGAGATAGATGGATAGATAGATAGAGGAAAAAACAAAGATTGCTAAAAAAAATAAATAACAAAGACATGTGCTGCTTTATTTCGTGGAAGAGCTATCACAGTGTGTGGAAGTGAAACTACGTTATTTTTGTGTGGTTATTAACTCTGCCGTTTATTCACCAATTCCACTTTACGCACAGTCACTACTCCTGCGCCAAAGGGTAAATTTCTGCTGATTTCACTGGCAGTGTCATTTGTGGCTTTTATTATGCTGCTTCTCCTCTTCATCACGGCCTGGTACCTGCATCGGAGAAAGAAGTAAGTTTCAAGAAAGTCCCTACGAGCATTTTACAGACGGGGAAAATGCCGTCAAAGCCAGTTAATGAGATGAATACTGGTATTATAAGATCATAAGTGGAACTAATACTCTAAACGGTAACAAAGATTCAAGAGTCAAATTCATTTTCATTTCCATTAATAAAACAGAGAAATTATACACAATGTATAAGCAGAACATGTTTGTAATAGTTGAAAAAAAAAACCCAACGTGATTTGATAAAGTACATTGTTAGAATGAATAACAAATGAAGAAAACACAATTGTATTTTTAGAACATATGCATAATATGCATTATTATAGTACAAGTTGATTAAGAATGGGAATGGAAAGAGATAAGCTAGATCACAACGTTTTTCTGCCCAGCACTTTCGTTTCAACCATTTTCAGCTCTGGATATTCTGTGTATCAGATATGGCAGAGAACCTTAACAAGTGCTTAAGGACAGAGATACAGTACATTTGAGGTCGAGTGATTGAGATTTAAATGGAACTAAAACAACTCTGTCATTTACCTATACATGGTGAAACCATGAAACGGCACACTGGTCAATAAAAGACAAAATATTCTGTTGAGATTATATTCAAATACGAAATAAATAAGACACGGGTTTGTTTATATGCTTATTAGAAGAATGTCTATTCAGCAATTTACGCAAAAAAAGAACAATAAAAAGGAGAGATACACAGACTCACGCATTATTTTCTGGTCCATTGCATAGTCAACAATGCTGTACAATGAATAACACATTAGACAGATTTATTGATCCTTGAACCAAATTTGCACCATATTGTACATTTTGTTCCAAAGTCATGTAAGTATGTAATGTATATACCTTGCTTTGCCATCAACCTAAAGAAAAAAGACACACATACACAGTTACAGTTTGGGGTAAGTACGCACTAGGCCTACTAGGAAAATCACTTTGTCATGTTTAGTTTGATTTCAGAAATTAAACTGAAAGTAAGAGAAGTGGCTGATGAATTTTTATGTTTCATCGAATCTCGGCATTGGAAATTTGGATTTACGAAAGTCAAAACCAATACAAAGACATCAACTTTGAGAGTTTGATTTCTCCATAAAGTTCCTAGTGATCGAGTATGAAATGAGGTAATATATATATATATATATACATATTTGTCACGCTAGTCAATTGCTTATACAGTTGAAATGTTATACTTCTTGAAGATATTGTGATTTGTGGATTAGAAGGATATTACACTTCAGGAAATATAAATAGATTGAAAGTTTTGCGGATTATTTTACTTTTATCTATCAGTTTCTAGTAATATGCACTTGATGAATTCAGCCTACAGAAACTGGGTTTTGCTTTTAATGTTCATTTTTTATGCCTCCGCCACGAAGTGGTTCCGGAGGCATTATGTTTTCGGGTTGTCCGTCCGTCCGTCCTTCCGTCCGTCCGTCCTTCCGTCCGTCCGTAATGAATTTTGTGGATAGCGTAACTAAAAAACCTTTTGAGGTATCCTAATGAAACTTGGCATGTATGTGTATTAAGGGGTGACGTTGTGCCTATCAACTTTTGGGTGCACATGCTCAAGGTCAAAGGCCAAAAGGTCAAGGTCAAATGCTTAAAATTTCCCTATTTCCCCCATATCTATGCAATGCCTGAAGATTTTTTTCTTGACACTTAGTGTATACATGTATTACCCACTTAAAATTCTCTGGTGAAAGTTTGGGGTCATGAGGTCAAAGGTCCAAAGGTCAAGTAAAAATGTTAAAATTTCACTTTTTTTTCTCCGTATCTTGAAAATCGTTCAAGGTATCTTCACGGAACATAGTATATATGGATGTATTGACTAGCAATGGTTATCTAGGGAATTTGGGGTTCATGGGGTCAAAGGTCAGAGGTCAAAGGTCAAGGGCAATACTTCAAAATGTTACTATTTCCCTTATATTCATGCAATGCCAGCAGGATTATTTTTTTTCAACTTGGTGTATGCGTGTATAACCCAATAGAGACTCTCTTTTTTGCCAACAAGGTCAAAGCTCAAAAGGTCAAAGATCAAGCGAAAGTGCTGAACTTACTTCTTTCTCCATAATATCTCGGAAGTGGCTCAAGTTATCTTGAAACTTAGTACATATCTACATGTATGTATGTTCTGCCTGACACTGATTCTCTTATGAATAATCTTATTAGGATCAAAGGCGAGATGAAAATGGTAAAAATTTACTGTTCAATACAGAAAGTGCACTTTTTCTCCATACCTTGAAAATTACTCAATGCATAAACTCTACAATACATACTCTCCTATTCATCCAATTAAACATAGGTCAAGGAAGGTGAATACTCAACACATTTGTGACAAACATGTAATTTTGATATTTTGCCAATTTGTAAAAATGTAATCACACATTGTCCACATGTACTATAGACCTATTGGGAGAATCATGCATTATGGCGGAGGCATACCAGTCGCCATAGTGACATTTCTAGTTGTGTATATGTTATAGAATTCAGTTTAAAATGTTTTTTAAACATAAATATTTAGAACTCATAAGCAAAGGTGTTTCGTCTTACTTGCTTCAGATACAAACCTTCATCACATCGAAATCAGACAGATGGTGACATGAATAACGATAACGTTCAACCTCCAGTTCCTGGTACTCCCTCAACCAATTTGGATTACCGAATGCGTACTTGGGTCAACAGCCCAGGAAGAACTGTCCCTCCGATTCCTGCTGTCCTCGGAGAACCTGCAAGTGATCCATATCAATCGTTACATGTCTACCAGGATGCGGAAGAGGTACGCAGATGTGGAGCAAAGATCCCACTAATGTCAGAGCACCCCTATCCGGTGGACAGTGGTGGGCATTGCGGCGCGTATCGTCCGCCGGAAACATTAGATCCAGAGCCACGGAGAGGAGTGGAGAAATATAAATACCACAACGTGGTCCCCAGTGGTTTTGGCAGGGGTACTGTGACCAAACAGGTTCGTTTGTTTGACCCGACTGTCTACAATACTCTTGATAGTGCACGGGATCTTGTCGTTGGCCATAGTGCCATGATATCGCAGAAGATTAAATGGGCGGAGAATACTAGCTGTACTTTGGATGCTGACATCGAAGGTGCAGAAACGTCTCTGAAATTCCATCCACATCGAGGACCTGTGGGAACCCTTGACTGGAACACTACTGACGGCGGAAGTGATTATGACATCACCGGTGCCGCAAGCGTAGCATACGACGGACGAAAATTGCCTATGGTCACAACGGCCTACCCAATTCCTGACAAAAATATGGCAGAGGAAGAATCGTTCAAAAGCCCCACTATGTCCCCTCTCCACACTAATCACCAACCTCTGGGGAACCTCAGGGAACTCTCTTACAACCAGTTGGACTCAAGTGAGGCGGCTGACATCACCATTAGCCAAGCACCACGATCTCCGTCAGCATTCGACTCGGATGACTACAGCCTGTTGAATCCTCGCCCAGGCTTTTTACTCTGCTATCCAGGGCTTGAATCTCATGCGAGAGGAGGTCATAAATACAACGACAAAGATACGGCAGTAAATTCAAATCTCATAGAGAGTAGCTCCGAGGAATTGTATGCTAAAGTAGATAAGCAGAACAAAAGGCATTCAAATGAAAAGGAATCAGTTGTCTCTCACCAGGGCGCCACAAACGTCACAAACGGCGCCGCCGCGAATTGGCCTGTCGAGCAACTCTACGCAAAGATAGATAAAAGAGGAAGAAAGTGTTAAAAGGGGGCTTGTAATGAAAGGCATGTCAAGAAATGGAGCATTTAAGTTAAACCTTCTGGGATAGGTATTTTACCATTAAAAAAAACCCAAATTGTTTAGGTACAGTGATTATAGTTGATCAGGAAAATGACAGAGCAGGGAGGTGTGATCTCCCTGGGCAGAGTTGACCTTGATTTCAGCACAGAGGCATCTTGTGGCGTTTTTAGGGCAATTTGAATACAATCACTACAAGAATACAAACAAAAACACAAGATGCACTATCAGGGACAACTCGCCTTATGGCTTTGCACAGCGGAAAAACAATCAGCTGTGGAAAAAACAAGGTTTTGGGGCATTTTATTTTCGCATACGCTTTGTACGCAGTATTTCATTTAATGGACTTGACACAGTTATGATCGCATTTTACTGACCTAAATACTTCATGACTACACGCAGTGGCCGTACAGAAAAAACACTCAAAAAATCAACTAAAAAGAAAAAAAAAAACAGATGCAAACACAGAAATATACAATTGAAGACCAGAATATAAGAACGACCCAAGTCCAATTTTTGGCCAAATTCAGTTTGACATGGGAAATTGTAGCTTATGCATGGACTCATCTTGTGTATAACTGATAACTCCTAATTACCCCCGGAAGTGCCTGAAATGAATGAGTTAAATCTTATATTAATGTAAGAATGAAGGACTTGGGTCATTCTTACATTCATATTGTAGCGCCCTCTATCATCCTTCTCTCATCTTATGGCAGAATATCATGTATATGAATAAAAGAACGACCCAAGTCCATCACACATAATGGCTTCTCCACAATTAATGTAAATGTTAATTGTCATGATAATATGTGACCCTGCACCTCAAAACAAACAAAAAGTCGCCGGACATGAATTTTTAGTTAAGACCATATTCTGAAAGAGCAGATTTTAAGCTTTAAAATGATGTATAACTCAAATCAAATGGACTCTCCTAACCTATCTAAATATTGAAAAGAAAGCACAAACTCAGGAAAAGTGTGAACTGAGAAAAGAGGCTCTGAAGTACAGTGTCTATTCAAGCGCTTAATCTTTACCAAACCGTGCTGGCTGTGCGATGAATGGGACAAAAAACAGGAAGTAAACCATCAGAGTAACAACAATGAAGGGATTATTAGATTAAACTGAAATTAAGCATGCCTCATTAACACATTCTGTCCATAATTAGTGCCAACTTTCAAAGCAGTAGCACAATCCTTTCAAAAGTTATTAGAGTTAAAAGTGAAGAGTGTGGACAAGGTTTTTCAAAAATGAAAAAGGGATTCTAAAGACACACCTAATTACACTATTCTATCAAAAATGTTCGAGATAAGCTGCTAAAAAACACACTTTCCTGCCCGTTTTATGATCCCAAATTTTAGCATAATGTAAAAGAAGACCCGCTCTTTCAGAAAATATGAAAAAGTCAAGTTCGGCTAGGTTGACCCATTTCACTTATTTTCAGTCCTCACGCAAAATCAGTGTGTGCGACTTTATGTTCGTTTTGAGGTGCACTGTCACATATATGTTCTAATTTGTATATACTATGTTGCCTTCCCATCACAGTTAAATAGAACATTATTGGACAAAAAGAAAAGATATCAAGTTTTTTAAAGTTTACTCGAAATGGTCTTCCATGGACTTGAGTCGTTCTTATATTCAGATACTCAATTACAACTGCATCTGTCCAATTTTTCTTTTGCATTGGCATATGGACACGAACTCTCCCCCAAAATATATTTTTTCTTTTGTGTGTGTCTGTGTGTGTGTGTGGCTTGGATTTTCTCTCAAAGAGTCGTGTTGTTTCACTGTAAATTTGGTTGTGGTGAAAGATATTTTCTGTATGTATCTTTCCAATTTAGCATTTTCCTCACATACTCCAAACAATAATCCCAGTAAGAACTGTTTAACTTCACATCCATAGATACTATGAATCTAATGCACAATTGTTCTTCAAGATATTGTTCATTTTTTCACTCTCTATTAATCTGAACAACGCTATCTTTGAGAAAATGTAGACAGTCGAATTGTTTAATCAGTGGCGTTAAGACAGAGCATGTTGCAGGTCTTGGTGATTACCTATTTTGAAATACGGATATGAATAATTATCAGTGCTTTGATAATTTTGTAATTATGATTCAGATAGGAGACTGATAATGAGCGTGATGTTGTATATAAAACTTTAGTCAAAATACATCCTCTTTCATTCACATCCCCTCACAAACACACTCACACACATGCATATATATATATATATATATATATCTATATATATACACACACACACACACACTCATAACCTTCAAAACGTTTATACATCAATCTCTCATTTAGACACAAAACTACACTCACTAATATTAACGGTTGTAACTCACTTGATTGAACACACACCTACATACAGGCATATTACACGCTACACGATTTTGACTCGATACATTTCAATATTTTTTATTTCCTCCGATGTCGTGTATCTCTGAGATTGGTATTGATATCATTTTTATTGTTTTTTTTTTCAAATCTCTTGTAGGTCTACGAATCTATGTCATGTACTGTAGGTTATAAATGTGTTCTGTGTATATGCGTGTATGTATATCACTTTGTATATTCTGATATGTTCTGTGTATGCCTGCAAACCGTATCCGGGCAATTACCCCCCCCCCCCCCCCCGACTAAATACTGGTTAGCGGTAAGGTTAGAGTAAAGATTAGGGTTAGGGTTAGGTTTAGGGTTAGGAATTTGGGTTAGGGTTAGGAATTTGGGTTAGGGTTAGGATTAGGTTAAGGATTAGGATCAGGATTAAGGCCAGGGGAAGGGTCAGGGTTAATTGCCCAGGGGGTAACTGCCCTAGACCCCTGCAAACAAATTTTCATAAATTGGCAATCTGTCGATGCATGTCTGTGGACGAAACCTGGAGATGCTAGATGTATCTGTTGATACTAATCAACATTCATGGACACATTATAGGCCTATAGTATGAATCAAGCATGGCAAGCATTGGACATAAAACACAGTGGTAGGCTCTAATTATAGTGCTATGACAGGCAATGCAATCATACTGTTTCAACGCATATTCCCATTTTTTGTATTTCCATACACACGAAACGGAGATACGTTCGCATCAATACATCATTTTGCTACAGTCAGACCATTATGTTATGTTACTCCCGCACGCAGTGCGCACGGGGCTGCTTCGTGCGGCTGCGTGCAGGTTCGTGCGATCTCGCACGGGAGCGTATGGCTCCGTGCGCCCCTGTACGCGCCCGTGCGTAGTCGTGCACCTCCGTGCGGATCTGCACGCCCCCGTGCAGATCCGCACGCCTGCGTGCGAATCTGTACGCCCGCGTGCGGATCCATACTCCCTCGCACGGGCCCGTGCGAGTGTGGCGCACGGACCCGTGCAGCTCTGCCGCACGGACCCGTGCGGCTTTGGGGTGCGATTTCGCACGGCCCCGTGCCGCCAGTGCTTGGTTCCCGCATGATCCCATCCCAACCTCCCTGGTTCCCGCGCAGTGCTTACATGGTACATGTACAGTACGTGTGTGTTATCAGGCGTGTACCGCGTGCGAGTCCATGCGCCATTCCCCTCGGTCGGCATAATTATGAAATGAGACGATTCCCGACAATATGTGCGTACAAGGGTTGTTATTTGCGCATTGCCAGTCAGTTGGCAAGCCGAAAACCCCGTCTAGAATATCCAAGTTCTCGCACGCGTGACCACGAGTTGACCCCGCAGAAGATGATCAGTGAATTACGTTTTCACATGATTTTTTTTTTTTTTTTTTTGATTTGACAGGTTACGGTTAGAACCTGAATGCAATACTGTTCAAATTTTCCACGAACGACATGAAAGACCATCAACTTCGAGCATGGCAATTACATTGTATTCATTACCGATGTACGGCACCGGAAATTATGGGTTCTCGTACTCGTCTAAAATTCTCCCACAAGTCTTCTTTTTCATCGTAGGGCACCAACGAACGTATATAGTAACATGTAAACGGAAGATTATGTAAGATGATACCTACAAGGTGTGACGTGCGTGATGATTAGATGGGTCAACAGCCAGCTGAAATCATAGGGATATCGGGATATCATGCCTTTACTCTGCACGAAATCGCGAAAATATCGTACTGTCCCACATATAGAAATTGACGTTTTCTGGATGCCCTTGTTTGTGTGTTATGAGCGACCCCAGCGTAACTGACATGGTCAGTTATAAGCGTCTACTAGCTGTGATATACTGTACTTGTGTCTGTGGTTGGGCATTATGTACAAGTAGCCTACTGCCTCTTTCTTGGCCTCTCTCTCTCTCTTTCTCTCTCTCTCTTTCTTCGATTGTTTGTCTTCCCTTGATCTTGTAATTCATAATACATTGTATGTTTATTTGGTTTGTTTTTGTCAATCCTGATGATTTCTTCGACTGGAAGTGCTGTCTGATTCTCAGTTTCTTTCTCCACGGTGAAAATCCAATTGAATTCCCACTGAAAATAATGCCACCAATCATTCAGTCCACCCTCTCTCAATTCAAAGCATCCTAGGCATACACTCAATTACCAGTATACTATAACTACTAGTTATACCGTTCACTTCCGTGAACACAGTTACATTACCCGTATATCGAAATTCCGCTTACATTATCCACTCTGTTATTGTTTTTTGTTTTGTTTGTTTTTTCTCGGTGAAAACAACATTTTGACGTAGCAAAAGAAAACTGCTGATCCCAAGGACTGGTACTATGGGAGGCCATTGTATCTATTCTCACTACATTAGTAGGCCTACATATGAAACTAGGCAAAGAACCTTTGATACATCATTACACATACCTTTATCATTATTTAGTAAAATACCAGTACATTCTTTTTCATTATTATTATTAATAACAGAGAAAGGAGCACAATCGACGAGTTGTTTTCCTTTATAAATGTATATACATACACGTGTATCCATATATTTATTACATGTAGGTGTTGAAAGAACTACATTGTAGTAAAGTTTCAAGGTATCCATCAATCTTCATGGCAATGTATCATACCAGTACACATAACAAAAATATGTATAGTATGTTACCAAAAGTAAGAGCTGTATAAGCAGTTTTTCTTACTCTTTAGCAGCATAGTCAAATGTGGTTTATACTATTTTATTCATTAATTGATTTACTCATCTATGTATTTATTCATTCATTTATTTTTGTTGATTAATTTTTTGGTGGTGGCCTTGGTCTCAGTCTCCAGCTAAGTCACATGTAAGACCCTTATGCAATTAAGGTACAACTGTCGGCGATCTTGTGAGTAGGAATGCGAGTAGGAACAGTCTGTCTCGACTACGACAGTGATGTACAGTGAACATAAAAAAAAAAAAAAATATATATATATATATACACCGTGTATATATTCGTCTGGTGCAGCTCATGTAAAAGGCAAAGGCATGTACCAGCTAGTTTGAACAATTGCAGAGCTACACTGTGTCAAGCAGATCTATGCAAATAATTTGCCATCAAGTTTTCACACTGGCAATAAACTACACTATATCATGTTACACAAACAGGATTCTGAATATTGCTTGAATATTTGTAAGTGAAAAATAAAGCTAGAATATCACAAATGCTTTTGAGGCAATACCATGTAAATTACAACATTGTACATGCCATCTGCACTTTTGGCAAGGTTTTACTTAATTGAGACAGAGATAACTTCAATAACAGTCCAAACTGCATAAAGGTTTGAGGGGGTAAAAATGCCCTTGAGTACTCTGAAGGCAGGTATGTGTATCTACTAGTACAGTGTATTCACACCCCCAAGGTTACACATATACATCAAATAGAGGGTCACATAAACCAACAGCTGCAAAAGAAATTTGAAGATGTGCATGACTACATATGAAGTGTATTTACTGTAAAAAAAAAAAACATGTTCAAAAAATATGAACTTCATCAACAGTCCAAACAGCAAAGAATTTTTGAAGGTGTTGTCTGTAATATGAAGCATGCTTATTGGAAACAAAACGGATATAACTTTGAATACACTTCAAAACATCGATAATTACTAGAAATCAAAGGAGAAAAATTTCAGTACAAGTGACCCTTATACGTGTAGCACCTGGCAAAATATTTATGTGAAGAGATCTTTCATCCCAACTTTACCATTATACTGTACACAATCTTATCTGAAATGTCCATAGGCAATCTAATCGTCCAAACATCTGTATTAACTGAATACACATGTACTGTTAAAGTGAAAATTTTGTGGTTCGAAATGTACACGCTTTCCGCGCAACCAGAAACTAGCGCGAAAATAAAAGCATGCAAATATTTTTGCTTGCCATATGTTTCTGTGCCTGATGTCCTGATTCCACAGATTTAAAAACACGTGAAGCTCTTCTTATCCGGCCAAATGCGAACAATATGTCGCTAAAAAATATATATCCACTTTTACAGTATCAGTACATGTGGACAAGCAGTATCAGACACATTTAAAATACATGTATACATGTACACAATGAATGTGTGTCATTTTTTCATGGACCTTATGAATAAGTGAATGATATTTGACCCCGTTACCAGTAACAACACTCGACTTGTGGAGTATTAATTGGCCTACATAACTGATAAGAACAAGTTCGTTCATGCGAACATACAGGCAGATTTGGTGGAAACTTTTTGTACACATTTGCACATGTAATGTATTATCATCTGTCTAACTGCTGTGTCAGAATCTTCATTTTCCTTATCCCTTCTTGACCGTTCAATTCCTTTTGGTGACAGACCTTGTGTATTTACCTGTTAAAAAACAGAATTCTTACATCTTTGAAACCTCTTCTGAAATGGGTCAGAACCCAGATATCAACAATACAAGATGAATACTCACTAAACCTCTTATAGTGCTTCATTGGTGATGTACAAACATACCTTCAGCGGCAATTAAGACATGCCCCCTGTTGAGTATTGGCTGGAAGTGCAGCTACTACTTCATATACAGTAATGTACTCGCTTTCATAACGTTTATCAAGGATATCATAGTTCCATGCATTGAATATCTGTAATGGTCGAACTTCACATTTACTACAACACCCTTTTGCTTTTCAAAGGACATAAATGTACCATCGTCTTTACTAAAAATTTGAAAAAAAAAGTAAAATAAATGTTCTTGTAAAGATGAATGAAGAATTAAGTTGATAGAACATATATGTTTTATCAATTTCATTCTTCTTGTTGTATCATACCACATATTTAGCACCTTTGTGAGGTAGATTATCGTGATCACATACTGTTCATGGCCGGTGCAGCCATGGGGGCCGTGGGGGCTCAGTTTTTGTGCACCATACAGAAGGTGTCAGCACTTTGGGCCCCACACTTTTTTCAACCCGGAAATAGGTACCGGTAAGTGGCACTAAGAAAAATATAGATACACCTTGAAGTATGGTGGTGGTAAGGTTATGTTCTTTCTCTGAATAGCTTTTTCTTGCTTGTCAGGCGAAAACACCTGGAAGTGGACTGGTAGAGGTGAGCCGAGGACCTTTTTTTTTTTTTTTTCGCTTGTCAGCCGAAAAAACCGGAAGTGGATGGTAAGAAAAGATATTGTGTGTTTTTTTTGTCATCTTGTTGTTGGTTGTTTTTTTTTTTTCCTGCTTGCTAGCTCATGAAACCCGGAAGTGGGCCCCCACACTTTTTTGAAAATGCTGTGCCGGCCATGCTGTTCTAGGTTTTTCAATGAACTGACAAAGTCTCTTAATCAATGTTTCTATTCTTGTTAGAAAGTCATTAAGCGCTTGCAACAACAGTGCTCTACGGTACTTGATAAAATCTGTCAGAGATTGAATGGTGTTCATCCAGGGAAACAAAATATAGCAGTGTGCAATATGATAAGTAGATCTTCTCGTTTATGTCCTGCAGGTTATCCTGGAGGCCATAAAGAGGAGAATCATCATAAATATGCACGGTCAGGTACCGGTACTGTACTGTGGTAACCGCAGCAGCGACCCCAACGCTACTGGTTACGACGCCCCGCGCCGGGGTTAGTACTGGGGATACCTACATGCAAATGTACAATGCGACAAAAATAGAGAAAGGATTAGAAAATGCATAACAATTTTTCCAACCATTACTCAAAATTAATCATAATTAGATGATATTCTAAACCATTATTCATAATAACATGTCCCTAACATTATGTTGGAGTAAACCCCAATTCAAGCAGAGGCAACTACAGACAGACATTGTACAATGTACATGTACTAAACATGTACACGTACTATACACACATTTACCTACAAGGAGTGTGATCTGAGAATTATCAATCATAACATATTTTTTTTTTTTTTTATCTCAGTGTCATTGACAGCAAAAAAACAATCAAACAAACAAAAGTAATAATTGATAACTCAGCTCACACGCCTTGTAATTGAAACCTCTACCAGAATAATTCAGACTACACTCTCTTAAACCTAATTGTCACAAGTGTGGAAGACTCTACATCTCTATGATTTACTGCAAATATACCGGGTACTTAAAAATTAAAATATGAAAAATTAAAAAAGCCCACCCAGTTCTCAGTCACTATACGTCCATTGCAACAGGGACAGCACTCAATGATTTCCTGAAAATTATCTATACCGTTAGTCAGGGCACCAGCTTGCCACGTCTACAGGTAGGACCCAGGTTTCGACACCCAGCAGATAATTCTTATTAAATTTTATACTCAATACAAACGTCTGACTTCAACAATCACCAAAGTTATCAATCACATTTCTAGTTTTTATAAACCCTGTTTGTCACTTGTCATCCTAATCCGATGGTGGAATATTTAGGGGAAAAGCAACACAGTGTCAGCAGAAATGCTGATATCAGCCATTTTTAGGGGTTCAAAACAATATGATGCATTTTGTATGACAACGCCGTAAAATGAAATTCACTCATGACCATTATTTTACTTTAGTATCAATTTGTTTGCCATATCCTGATGTTTGATTTCTGTAATCGCCTTAAGCAATTGCATGACTGAAATTCGTAATTAATGAGCAAACTTGTAGAAGGCGTTGGCTTTGAGAATGTGGCACCAGATTTCGACAATGAAACAACAAGTTCTTGCGCTGGTGTGATTGCTGGTTTGCGTTTACAATGTAGTGTATGCGTACTGTATGCACCATGTGTTTTATGTGTGATGCGTGCTGCATGATTGTGTCGAAAAATGATGCTGGGCGTCGAAATCTGATGCCAGCGACAGCGTGACGGAAATCGCTTAAAATTGAACAGGAGCGCATTCAAATGGGAATTTGTTTAAGGCATATCATTATTGGCCTTTTAAATAGCTCAATTTCATATCGAAATTCTCAGGTAAAACGGTGCAGTTTTGATGGTAAACAAGGAAATGTGCTAAAGTGTCGAAAACTAACTACGACCAGCAGCCCCATACGCATCTACGCTGTGCATAGAATGGGCTGCCGGTCGCAGTTACGAAAACTGGCACCCTAGCTGTATACTAGTATACAGCGGCAGCGTAATTCTGATCATTCTTTCTTAGTATAGGTGATCCCGGTGAGCCGTAAAATCCAATCCATAATCTCAGGGCCGCCAACATTGGAAACTAGTAGTAGATCTAGTTGTAGTTCAGTGTTAGACTCCCATGCTATAATTTGGGTGTCAAAATGAGTGAGATCAATAGAAATGCATGCAAATGAAATGAAGCTTTAGACGTGTAAACTGATGAGTAGTCAGTCTGAGGATGATGAGGTGAGTGAGCTGTGAGAAAGGACCAAAATGAGCCGAGTTGAGCGAGTCTCACTCTCAATGTGAGTGAGAGTTGCAGTTGGCATGAAATCTAACCTACTAGTCTAGTACATCTTTGTACACTGTACGGCTAATGAGCAGCGCTAAAGTAATTGTAAATTAGATGTTCGGTCATGCCATCGCCACATAGATTACACATGTATGCAAATATCACACATGATGTCCCCTGTCCCCCTATTCCCACATCCTGTCCCCCTATTCCCAATAGGCCTACTTAGTACTGGCAATAGTCAATTCTGATGTGGGATGAGCAGTAATTAGGCGTACCAGCCGGCCTGTCTGCCTTGCCTTTTTTTTTTTTTTTTTTTTGAACTGACGATACAGTGTAGATGAGGATAGACCTGGAAGCTCGACTGCTGCTATACAGCAATCTTCCAGTATCTTCGGTAAAGGTAGTAGGTAAATGATCACGGGCATGGCACCACGGGCCACGGCCATCGCCGGCCACGGAGTTTCATTTGACGAATTAGCAACGCTAATTTCAATGTATGGGACTACCTCCGCACAAATCGTCATCATCAGCAGCAGCACGGATAACTACAATACACAGCAACAGAACGAAAGTTCCATTACGCTGTGGTCAGGTGGAGATTTGACTTACAACTTATTTTAAGCGGCTTTGAATTTATCTGTGGATGGCATTGATGTATCATAGCAAAGGGCAGATCTGATCCATAGTCCCGTATGGTTTGCTAACGGTGCATTTGCGGTCAGTCCTAAAGTCGACCCGCCTTTTGTTTCAGACGGCACAGATTGGGGACCCTAAACTCTAGCCCAGTATCAAGACAAAAGTAAATGCTTGTACCAGGTAGTTTGAACAATACCATTGCAGATCTACAATATGTTGAGTAAATACATGTATGTACCAATAATTGATGGACTGCTGTTTATGTGGATCCCCGATCACATGTTTTAGGTCCACCACATACACACACACACACACACACACACACACACACACACATACACACACACACATGCGAAAAAATCCATGCTGAAACACATACACACATGCGAAAAATCCATGCTGAAACACATACACACACGCATAGAGACAACACACAAAACAAAATGTACATAGCAGGTGTTACAATCTCAATCAAAATTACAACATTACTCCAAATTACAACGTACCATTGATATCTCAGCCAGAGGGTGGATGCGAGTCTTTAAGCCGGAAGTTGAACAAAGGACCTACGTTCCTTTGAAAGTTTGGGACATGACAAAGTCTCGGCCAGATCAGAAATAACAATCTCCTTTAAAGTGCCGCGTTGTATAATCTCAGATTTAAAGGTGAAAGTAAGGAAAGGACGCCACGTCTCTAAATAGCTCAAATTCGTCTAGGGGGATTCCAAAATAACATGCCAACCCTATATAGGTTTAAAATCTCGTCTCGCGGATTTTTGTAGTTAATCGTTGCACATAATTATCCCATGCACATACAATCGTCAATACACACAATAACAGCGAAACCACTCGGGTATATATTTGCTACTGAATGTGCCAGAGTTTTCTGCGAGTTTTCGCTATTATTAACAGACAAGTCCACCTTCATATTCATAAGGATTGAGAGAATGCAGCAATATTAGTAGAACACATCATTGCGCAGTCACTGCTGAAAGAGCTAGGAGACTACTACAGTGTATGATGTGACATGCGTATTAACTATCCATGAGGAAAATAAAAAGAAAATTTCACAAAACTTTTTGAGTAAAGTTCACATTTCTTCAACATGCTACTGACGTATGTTAAGGGTAATATTACAAGCTAGTTCGGAATTCCACTCTGCGCATGAGCAGAAAAAAAAGGTCATTCGGACCAACAGGCACGTTGGTTTTTAAAGTCACTGGGATAAGCGTCTGTGATGTATTATTATGTATAATGATTATTCATGTAATCCCCATAAATGCTGCTTGCCAGCACATCCACCTGACAGCAAAAGTGGTATTTGGCAATATCGATAGAAAGAGGTTGTTCTTACATTCAATGTAAGATAATGAAACGGATGCTTTCCCAAGTGTTAAATGACGGATCATTCTGGCCATCTGGTCTATGCGAGTTCATTCTCTGTTTAAACAGGATTGATGAATACCATAAATCGTTGCGTAAAGCTTATGCATTATGTCGCTCTGAAAACGAGTGAAGAGCCCCTTAACCGACTGAGAAAAAAGAAAGGTCATTCGGACCAATGTGCCCATAAGCTAACTCCGAAATGGCTTATTCCCCCTGCCTTCTGAAAGAGAGAAGTTGAGTGTTGTTTTGTTATGCGAGAAAAATGGAAATATGTTGAATTTTCTTTATTCTTTCTTTATATTGTTGCACTCATGTGACATCGCAAGCTATAGTTGTCTTTTCATCCAGCCGTGACTGAGCAGAAACTTCAAAAATTCATAACTTTTGAACGGATTATCTTTGTATCGTTGTACTCATGTGACATCACAAGCTATAGTTGTCTTTTCATGCAGCTGTGACTGAGCAGAAACTTCAAAAATTCATAACTTTTGAACGGATCATCTTTGTATCGTTGTGCTCATGTGACATCACAAGCTATAGTTGTCTTTTCATCCAGCCGTGACTGAGCAGAAACTTAAAAAATGCATAACTTTTGAACGGATTATCTGATTTTGCTCAAACTCTCACTGATGTGTTCTACTATTATTGCTGCATTGTTCACTCAATCCACATGCCTATGAAGGTGAACTTGTCCTTTAACTTTTGTACCTGCTATAATGGGAGCTGCTTTTGTTCCTCGAAGCGAGAGGGTCAGCTTTCTTCTGGTGGTCAAGTCTTTTATGCTTTTTCATCTTGATGAATTTCACTAATCGTCCCCGATGCTATAACACAAAAGAAGAAAACGTTTTGTTCTTGTCTATGCGTGCCACGCGTACATTGAACAGAGCAGAAAAGGACCCTTGAACTATGCCGCCAGTGAGGTGGTACCACACGCACAATGTATATTCCCCAGCTGTGTGTTCGTGTGTTGTTGTCGTCAGTGTTCGTCTCCTAAGTTCGAAGAATAACTGAAGTCATTTAGACATGTAATCGATCAGGGTAACATAATATTATGGCATTAGTATAGAGAGTTGAAGATTGTAGGCCTAGTTATTTCGCTAGAGGCTAAGTATCAGAATAAGGCCATAGGCAGTGTTCGCACCAGCAATAAGTGTATGCACTATTAAAAATCAACGCTGGTTTTCACCCAAAGCCGATTTGGCTCACACTTACTATAAAGCACTTGAAATAATGTATGTGTATGTACTCGTATATGCATATGTATTACTATACATGTATGTGTACATCGTCCATTGTGTTGGACTTGGAATAGCTTTATAAGAAGAGGAAATCTCGAGTAAGGCATTAATTTTGTAGTTCCAGAAAAGTTTCCAATAACAAAACTTTCTAGAAGGCTGGACGCGAATGACGGCTTTCAGAGGCGTAAACCCGCCTTCATACAATGTATCGCACAGGGCGTTCTTTTAGTGAGGGTTAGGTAATATCATTAAGATTGTGTCATTTATTTATTTATTTATTCATTTATTAAGTCTTCTTTAAAAGCAGGTCAAGTAGTCCCATTCAGTGCCACAAAGGCCTGCTTTACAAGGGAGTCCTGTGTCGCTGTACATCGCAACATTACATGTGCACACACGTGGGTAAATTTAACAAAACGAACACACTATAGTAAATGGGATACGGCTAAATAGCAATCGGTTTGTAAGAACATAAAACACATAGGAAAGAACATAAAACGAGCAGAGGAAAAAGATGTATTCAAAGTTCATACACTTTGCTAGTGCAAAGGGTTCATATCAAATGAGACTTGAGAGATTGATGTTGGCGTACACGATTCATAAATGTTTGCAATGAGGAGGCTTTTTGAATACAAATGGGTAACTCATTGAATAATTGTTACTTGCAGCACGTGATAGAACATTTCTTTATTCATATTCATGATTAAGTTTGGGTATATGTAATTGGCAAAAAAGGTATAAAAATATCAAGATTAGTGGCAGAGTCAAGTCAAGAGAATAAGATGAGATCCAGTCTCACGAAAAGCGAACAAAGTAAAGAAGGTTTCAAAGAAAAATAATTTGCGTATATAATGTATGCCCCCCTTTTTTTCATTTGTGCACACTGAACATTGTCATATCTGTCGAAATCATTGATGAATACTTGTGCTGGCTAGGCATATTGTATTTCAAGAAGGATTCATGTTCAAATGGAAGTATTGTCTTGGACAAAGCGCACGTATACATTGGACTGTACATGTAACTTCTCGACGGAACGGAGTGTATAAGAGAGATTCTTGTTTCCTCTCATTTTTTAGAGGGGCAATCCTGACAATTTTTTCAATTTCACATCATGTATGTACATAAATGAACAGATCAATGTGATCCTTGAGCAGATGAGCCTATACTTGGAAAAACAAAAACAAAACAAACCCTAACAAATTACAATGAACAATGTGGGTGACGTATAGACTATAGGCAGATAGGGATGTCTACGCGCAATTCCGAAATGAGAACGCTTGTTCTGTGTGTGATTATGATATGCATAAGAAACTGAAAAACTCGGTTCCTAGCTGAAGTGTCATGTATCCAAAACTAAAAACTAAAACTGCAGTTAATATTTGTATGCCATTACCTTATTGAATGAGCTTATGAAAGAGTGTGGAACACTGACAGACGTGAACAGCGTCATCTCCGCATATAATGGCAAATGCATGTGTTGCGTTGTTGTTGTGTTGGTGTTTTCTTATTCTTGTTTTACCAATTTTGACACTTTTGGGTTTGCCGTTCCGCGTTCCACTGTACAGGATTACATCGTTTTGTAGTGTGCCATAAAGCTTGCTCTTTCATTTTAAAATTTGTGAATGTGCTTGTGTGTGTGTGTGTGTGTATGTGTGTGTGTGTGTGTGTGTATGTGTATGTGTGTGTGTGTGTATGTGTGTTTTTTCGACTGGAAATACAGGTCCTACACAATTATTCGTCATACTTTTAAAGCTTGAAAATCATTCTCAATGATTTTAGAACGCTAAACAGTATCAACTGGTGCGCTATACCGCTAGCGGGAAAATTTCCCAAGTCAGAAAATAGCGCGCTATCTCGAAACATCGGGCTGATGTGAAAACGCCTAGTGTTATCTGATATATAGTTTATGAATTATTAAGAATCACGAGTGGAAGATGTTTTCTGAAACACCTAGTACAAGTTTCCAATGTATTACAGGCACGACAGGCGCACTAGGCAGAAACCCTTGTGTGTAGTAAAGTCTGTGTGCGCCAAGACTATTACACGCTCCACTGCACTGCAGCCGCTCCCAACAAGAAAGAGATAAGATACAATGCACGGTAAACATGATAATAGGCATGAATGTTTATTGATTCATTGAGCTATTAAACATTTTGAATAAAAGTGCACATTTTCCAGAACGACTGAAATCTAAATCTTGCGTAAGCTAATTTTTAATTGAATTCATCGACCCTTGCAGGTTATAGTTGATCATGTGTCTAAGCTCCTTGATGGGCCCATTTGCAAGTATTTTGCTGACATTTTAAAAACTTCAAGTTTGAATCAATCTGTATAATGATGAAAGTGCTAATAACCTACATACGTACGTCTGTAGGATAAGGATGTAGGCTTGTAAGGTGATCTTTGTTTGATTGTTTGATATAATACTATTTATTTTCTGCAAATCAGCATACCTAACTTACATAAGCAGTAACATATTGGAAATAAATGATTATACAAAGTAAATTTAATACAGAGTCGTTTGACTTGCATAAACAATGGTAATAAAAGAAAATTAATGATTTGATTTACTATACAGTATGCAATCCTATGTAGCGGTGATTACAATAACAATGTAGCTAGGAAGCGGTTATGCAGAGGGCCGTCATTCCTTCCGCAATTCTCTGGGTGCTTACATGAAACAGGGAGGCGATTTCCTCTCACCTCCCTGCATGAAACGAGACCTTTTTGCCCGTCGATAAGAGGCAGACAGGTTGGTAATCCAGCTGTGAAGGTAGTCAAGCGGTACATGGCATCCCCCTATCCACGGTCAACTATAACATGTGCCAATGAACGATGGAAATATCGACCGGGTGCGAGGTATGAATAGAGCGTGCGCTGATGAGCCCACAGAATCTTTTGTTCTACACAAAACCAGGTACCTGAAAGAGGTGACTGGGGAACTAAAAGCGAACCCACATATCTAACTGATCTCAGCCTTGATCGCTATGTGCATGTTCGTACGAGTTCACATCAGAACAAGCAAAAAACTAAATCAGGAAAAGGCACATAATACTGTGAAACACGCAATTTTCAAACAGAAAGAGAACAAATGCTAATAGAATTAACTCTAATTTTTTTTATTAAACCCACTTTTCTGAGCATTAAAACACAAAGAAACATGACTTTAGGCCACTAAAGCAGGCACCCTTGTCTTCATTTTGGGAACCTGGTATCAGTTGCTCCCTCGGGAACCTGCCTTACCAGGTTCCAGTTATTCTTCCCTGAAAAGATGACCTGCCCGAGGAAAAAAAAAAAAAGTTACGTATACTAGATTCATTCAGCAGAAGGATGGATGAAAAGGACTGAATGAGTGCCTGAGAGCAGGGAGGTGAGAGTGAGTGTTGCGAGTTTGTTAAGGTTTATTTATGAGTAGATATGTCCAGCTTCCAATTCTTACTATGATAAAACTCAATATTCTACACATCAAAAAAAAAAAAAAAAAAAAAAGGGGGGGGGCAGGAATTTTAATGTTTTTCATTGTTTTTTGGGGGCTACCAAATTTTCTCTCTGTCCACCAAAAATTTGACATTGATGATTTTGGTGGCCCCATCGGGCCACCAAATAAAAAAAAAGTTAGTGTGGAGCCCTGTGTTAGGGCTCTGATCATGGAGTTACCACTGAATAAAAGATGGACGGTGGTTCGAACCCCAGTTTGGGTTTTGCACAACATCTTGTTTTCGTTTTTGCTAAGTTTGTAACGCTGTATTCCGTCAGGCTTAGAGAGAGTAATAAAGTCAAAGACTTGATAGTTATTCTCTATCCAAGTCACCAAGACTAATAAATTCTTTTCCCATACTGGGGAAAACAAAAATCGCGACCCGCACAGTAGCGTGCCAGCTAGAACCTCTTTGGCCAGCACCTAGCGTGTTGACAAGGTCTCGTGGCTGAAGATCGAGTCTAATTCGGCACACCGAGAACTGCGAGAAAACGGATGAACGCAAGAGAGAGTAGCGCTCGGTCTCACCAGGGAGGTGGGTTCCACCTCCCTGGTCTCACGTTCATCCGTTGTCTCGCTGTTATTCACAGCCACAAGGCCTTGCCAAAAAGTCTCGCATTCACCGGTTCTCTCGCAACTAGTCTCTTTCACAGCCACGAGGCCTTGCCAAAAGGCTAGCCAGCACCACGCACGGTAGCCTTTTGTCAAGGCCCTCTCGCTGTATGGTGTAGCGAGCCCAGCCGAGTGGGTTATAGTGGCTATTGATATCATTCAATCATGAAAGAATTTTATTTTTGCGGATAGCCTGTAGTCACCCTAATCATGACTGCAGTGCATACATCGCCGGCAGGTAAGTTGGATAAGTGGATAAGCAACCCACAAGAAGATTGGGAACATCAAGGAGAAAAAATGAAGAACAAAGAACAGGCATACACAAATATAAAAAAAGGACAAATGAGAAGAAAAAGACAGACGGGCTGAGTAGTCCAGTGTTATTGTTCCATTACTCATAGCAGTGGTGGATCTAGAGTAAGTGCGCACACAGAACTCAGTGCTGTGGGTGCACCGGGCGGACACTCCTCTTATTTTTGGTTTAAACAAAAGAAATAAACACGAAGGACCGATGCGACCGCGCCCCTTTAATTTTGCAAAGGCGTGATCCCCTGTATGAAATTCCTGGATCCGCCCCTGAATAGAATTAGTATTTCGAGTGGAAATTCTCATCACGTGTAACTTTAACACTTATCCATTCATGACTTTGATAAACGTTAACGAACATTTTGTTTCTCTTTATAATAGTATATCAAAAGTGTTCATTAGGCAGTATGAACGTACATTAGCGAACAAAATTTGTAGTTCGAATCATTCAATTATTAAATGGTACATGTTCCCAAGATTCAGTCCTCTATGTTTGTTTGTTTGTTTTGTTCTATTTTGTTTGTTCGTTTGTTTGTTTTTCTTTTGCTTTTGGCGTCCGGACATAAGTACCGATTATATAAATAAGCAGTTGAATTGCCGGACGCTGTAGATACACGTGTACGTTCACCTCCATTGTGAGGACGGTAAAGCGTGCTACCTTCTCGCGAGTACACGTAAGACGCGATAATTGATTTATTTTTGTTTTACTCGCTTAGGCTCTTATACTGATGTCGGACACCGAAGAACGTATTCCGAATCACTTACCATTTCAGTGTATTAAAGGGAGAAATAAAGGTGCAGCATCTTAAGTACAGCGCTAATTGACCAGCTTTGGGACCGACTTAAACTAAGACGCTTTTGACTTTTTTTTTTTTTGCTTTGTTTCACCAACCACTCACCAATGAACTTTTATAGTGATGTCGGACACCTAAGAGCGTATTCAAAATCAATGGCCCATTCAGTGTATTAGTATGACGGAGTATAAAAAGTGGAGCTTCAAAGCGCTCATTGTCCAGCTAATTGTTGGCCGTCTTACACGTAAGACGCTATTGATTCTTCATCTCTGCTTTATCCACCTTTTAACAATGGATTTTTCTCGTGATCTCGCACACCTTATAAACAGCGTTTTCAAAGTCAATTGCCCTTTTACTGTATTCGAGGGACAGCGCTAATTGGCCAGCTTGTAAAAGCCAGTGTGACTATAATATGTGTCATTTTCTCAGCTTGTTTAAGCCAGCGTGACAAGTGTATAATTACCGGGATTTTGCTCAGCTTGTAAAAGCCATCGTGACTCGTTTATTATTTACTCAGCTTGCTTAAGCCAGAGTGACTCGTGTATCATTTTCTCAGCTTGTCGCCCAAAGTGACTCGTGTATCATTTTCTCAGCTTGTCGCCCAAAGTGACTCGTGTATCTTGTTTAAGCCAGCGTAACACGTGTATCATTTGCTCAGCTTGTAAAAACCATCGTGACTCTTTTATTATTGGCTCAGCTTGTTTAAGCCAGCGTGACTCGTGTATTATTTTCTCAGCTTGTTTAAGCCAACGTGACTCGTGTATCATTTTCTCAGCTTGTTTCAGCCAGCGTGACACGTGTTTCATTTTCTCAGCTTGTAAAAGCTAACGCGACTCGTGTATAATTTTCTCAACTTGTAAAGAAAAAGCCGGCGTGACTCTTTTTTATTATCTGGAAGTCAGCGTGCCTCGTGGATTATTTTTCCTTGCTCATCGAAAAACGCAGGGCGAGTGACGTGTACTCTGTCGTTTCTATGTTATAAACATACTCTACTTTTATACGTGGCACCGCCATGCCACGTCTGAACAATGCCGACCGTGAGAAGGTCATACACTGGTGGCACGAAGGATTGACGGCCAAAGAGATTTTTCAAAAACTAAGAGAATCCCTGGTCGAAGTGAGCTCAATGACAGTGCGGAGAACCATCAAGAGGTACCTCGCGACCGGGTCAACTGGTGACCGTCCAAAATCCGGTGCACCCTCAAAGTTGACGGAGGTGCACAGGATGCTCATCGACGAAATGATGGGAAAAGATCACGAAACTTCCGCTAAGGAAATTCAGCGTAAGTTGGAAGTTGATTTCGGGGTTCGTGTCGCTGAACAGACAATTAACGAGGCCAGAAAGAAACTTGGCTGGAAGAGGACCCGCCCATGTTATGGTCAATTGATCCGCCAGAAGAACAAGGCTGCGAGATTGTCATACTGCCTGAGAATGGTGGAGACGCAGGAAACTTTCAGCAACGTTGTGTTTACAGACGAATGTACTGTGTACATTGAGAGGAATCGCCCCGGGTCGGGATTTTACTGGCGCAGGGGTACAGAGGCCCCAAGGAAATTTGATCGTCCAAAGCACATGGGCAAGGTGAACATATGGGCAGGAATATCGTACCATGGGGCGACGCGACTGGCAATCTTCACAGGGATAATGAGGAAGGAATTTCTCATCGAGAAGTTATATAGTGAGTACCTGCTGCCATTCACCGAGGCAACATTCCCTGACGGGAATTTCCGTCTCGTCCAGGACAACGATCCGAAACATCGGAGCAAAAAGTCCGTCGAATTTCTCCGCACAAACCACATTTCATGGTTCCCTACCCCACCCGAATCTCCTGACCTCAATCCAATTGAGCATGTTTGGGCCCACATGAAGTGGTTTGTGCGGAGACACGTCAAGGCGACAACAGAGGAGGAACTGAAAGTTGGCCTGGAGAGGTACTGGCAGCAGGTACTCACCCAAGAACTCATCGATCGGCAGATCGGGAATTTACGTCATGTAATTCCCGAGGTAATACGATGTGGTGGGGATTCCACCCACTACTAGGAGTGTTTTTTCCTTCATTGTTCCTTGAGAATATTGACGGGGGAGGGGGTGTCCTCATTTTCAATTCTAAGGGACAATTCGCGTAGTTAAACGCATCTACACAATTGTACTTTGCACACATTAACTGACGTGAATCATTTATACTTTTCGTGAATTTTTCTTGTGGAATGTATGATTTTTTGCATACACTTTGTCATGACGTGTTACCGCATTGTAACTTTGTACGCAGTCAAAAGGCTGATGTGAGAAAACTCCGTCGAGTTGCAAGGAATCTTCTAGTTTTTTTCTTTATTATAATTGTTATTGTTGAAATTGATGTCAGTAGTTATGACATTGTGATTTTATGCAATTTTTATCATCAAATTATTAGTATTCTTATCACGTTTATGGTAATTTTGATTCTAATCTTTATTATTCTTATTATTGCCATTGAAAGACGATGTGTATCTTACGAGTTTTCATTACTGTTCTCCTGTACTTTTAATGAACTGTAATATACTTTTATGACGTGATTCAAACTTCATTCGCAGTATGCATTACATACGATACCAGCAACGAAGGGTGCGTCCAACAGTGTTTGTAGACGTATATTGTTATACAGTGTAATGAAACATATTTGTTGTTGTAGGGAGGTGGCTCCATAGATGGATAGATAGAAAGACATAATGTATAGACAGATACACATGTAGCTGTATGTCTTGAACCTGATTAGGAAATTCATGTACACGTGTAGTGCAATATGAATTTCAAGTGTACTTTACAATGTACATGTAGGCCTACGATATACTTCTGCTTTCGAACCTGTTGACTGACCAGGAAAAGCGTTTTGTTGAGTTGTAAACTAAACTACGACGTATGACGTGCAGTGTAAGCCTGTACTATAGTGTACAATAAGATGTTCATTGTGGATTGTTGACTTTATACAGCTTACGATGAGTAAAATGTAGTATACTGTGTACATGAACGTGTTATCATTTATGTAGCATTCTTCCATCACTCCTCGAAAATTTGGCATAATTGTCTGTTGAATTTTACAATGCTGCTTTTGCACTTTCGAATCTGTTATGAACGTAATTTTCAGTGAAACATAATGAAACTTTGATACAATTTATTTCGCATGCGATTGATGAATGTGTGGATTGTTTACATTTCTGTACGTTCATGCCCGGGAAACTCAGTATCAGGCTGACCAGGGTAGCTGTGTTTGCATGAGTACCCAACGTTTAGTCCATCAAAATACAGAACATTTCTGTCGGCATGTTACAAGACTTTAGCCATTGACAGGCGGAAGTACTGTACATGTAGAAGTTTCACAACTGCAAACTGTTATGTTTACGTATACATGCAATGAATGACAAGAAATTGCTAAGGTAAACATCAATGCACAAACTACTGCAAAGACTCATCGCATTATACACAAGTACATTCACAATAGTAAAGGTGCACATGAGTTAAGAAGAAGTACCTTTGTGTACATGGAAAAGCCAACGAAATTGCTTTCACGAAATCAAGTTATTTAGCATTAGTCTTGTGTGTTTCTACATTGTACACTGTTCATCTGCGCACGAGCACTGAGGCTACACATGACATGTATATAACAAAACTACTGTACATTTATCGTGGATATCTGTTCGCTATGACACTGAAATTCACATGTATTATTAGATAAAGTAGCACGTGCGGGTTTGAGAGACGAGGTTGGGATGTTGCCCGTACTTGTATTTACTTGTGATAAGTATTGGAATTGCCTATGTCACTTAAATCATATCCTTCATTACGAAACTTTTTCTTACTTTGGATGAGAGACCTGTGCTGCATATTGTATATAATTATGTATCCTCACTTTGAAAATGAAGCAAACCTTTCTTTAACAATATCGATATAAATTTGAGATATAATTCGAAACCTCTTTCGTATAAAGTAACCTGTGAATCGCAATGGTTGTTCCTGAGTTAATGTTTGTGTACATGTAGATACTCACAATTCTTACTAGTGGGTGACTTAGACAGAAGTCCTTTGAAAACATGTTCTATATACTTTTCTTTATTACACTGTAGTTGTTTAATGGACGTTTTATGAAGAAAACATGAACAGAAAATTAACATGCAAGTACATACATGTATGTAGCCTACATGTACAAGTCGAAATGATAATATGTGCATTTGAGATTTCAGGCACATTTCGAATTCATTATGAAATGATATGAGAAAAATAAATACCAATCAACTAAATTGGTGGAGCCAAGAAGAAGGTTTAATAATTACGAGTATACATCTCTGAGTCTGTTGGGTGTAAGGTCGCATGCACTGAATGTCTGATGTGTTGTGTGTGTGTGTGTGTGTGTGTGTGTTGAGGCAAGATGGGGGAATGCTTCATCTATGGTTAACAATGAAGGTTAACATACCGCTGAACGTTATATATATATATATATATATATATATATATATATATATATATGAATATATATATATATACACATATATATATCGATACATATATATATAAAGCAGAGTATACGCATACACAGTCATATATGAATACACTATAGGTATTTACATACAAAATTCTCACCCAAATATATATATATATATATATATATATATATATATATATATAAAGATGAGTAACAAAATTGCAACAAAGTTCATGCTATATTCCCCTACGGTTTATTTCTTGACACAAATTTTCGAGCGTCTCGCCGCCCTTTCTCAAGTGTTGATACTTGAGTGCTAGAAAGGTCAAAATTTGTGTCAAAAAATAAACCATCGGTGAATACAGCATGAACTCTGTTGCAATTTTATTAATTATCTTTTCATCTTCATTTCATTTCATTTCATTTTTATTTCATTTCCGGCCAAAGCATATTATATGACAATTTCATATAAACAAATTTAAAAATTTTGCCAACACGTGGAGTATATATAGTATATATATATATATATATATATATATATATATATATTGTATATATATATGTATGTATACATATATGCATACATGTACACATATTGTTGCATACGTATATATATATATATATATATATATACACACATCTATATATATATATATATATATATATATATATATTTGCAGTATCGTCTTCTCGCGATCGCTTGCAGGCAAACAGGCATGGGCACGGAGCCACACGCAGGCGCACACATACTAGTAATGCAGATGCAGATGCAGATGCATTCTTACTCCAAACACCCAGAGTAAAACATGGGTATGGTGATCGTGCTTTTTCCGTTATGGGACCAAAATTGTGGAATCAGTTACCTCTTCAGTTAAGGGAACTGTCATCGACAGAGTCATTCAAATCCAAACTTAAAACTTATCTGTTCCTTTCATACTGAGGACTGTAATTGCTGTATGTCATTAATATTGGATCAATATTGTATTTTTAATTGGTATATGTTGTATTCTTTATTTGGTATATATGGGATTGTTTTTGTTTACCATTTTCTTATTTGTTGAAATGTTTGAATATGTATATGCATGTAAATATATGATATCTTTTCATTTTTGAAGCGCCATGAGCACTGAAAAGTGGACCTGTGCGCTATACAAGTAGCCACTATTATTATTATTATTAGTAGTAGTAGTCATGATCATGAGCACACACTTACAAAGGGGATATTTATGTACAATGCATGCACGCACGGCCCCCAATGGATTCGCACGCAGGATGCTAGTCCACTACCAGTACCTGGACTGCCTTCGTATACGGTGTGTACTAGTATGGTGTGTATGGTATGAGCAATATCGCACACGGAAATACCGTCGTTGAGGGCGTGTAGTATAAGGAGAGACCCCGTGCAGATCTTTTTTTTTTCGAGGGCAGCAATTAGGCCCCCCCCCCCCAAAAAAAAAAAAAAAAAAAAAAAAAAATTGTTGTATTGGCGTAACACACCCGACCCTACTTTCTTTATTATTATTTTTTTTTTGCTATCGATATCAAGTATCTTGTTGATTGCGATCACGATCGCAAAAACCCGGAAGTGGAAAAGGCTCTGGGGACATCGGATGTACGAGGAAGAGATCTAGCTTGCGACTCGACTCGCATAGCCTCGCTTGATCAGTACTAAGTACTAGTATGTCATCTGTTTCCCACACGGACGCGTATCCTATACTATAATACTCGAAGTTGTTGTTGTTGTCGCGGCCTTATGTATTTCCTGTTTTATTTCGGCGTTGCTGGTTTCTCTATCTCCTCCCGAGCCGTCGGCTCCGGGCAGCTGCGACCGGTGCCGTCGGCCGCAGGAGAGTATCCTACATCGAATGGCGCGGGTTTCGTTCCCTCTCCGCCTCCGCGTCGACGTCGAGGACGAAAAAGAAAAATTAATTAGCTACATGCATAATGCATTTTTGTGCGTGACGAAAGAGCCGAGCGTTTCAATATTCACGGAACCTGCGCTGGCCTCCTGCTTTCTCGATCTTACATCTTTTAGCTTGCAGAGACACTGGGGAATACTAAAGATGATGGTGCAGCGAAATCTCTGACATCTTCCGGCGGACGCGCACGCACGCACACAATGTACCTCGCAGAACTCTATACACACTCTACACTGTGTGTATAGTTCTGTGATGTACCTTTGCCTCCGCCTGTTACGTGTACTGAATGTATTGACGATGGTTACACGAATCTGTGTGTGCGTGATATGGACTACAAGGGCATTTCACAGAACTCCAGAGTTCTGTGGGGCATTTACGTACAGTTCGCCATTATTGGCGTCCCCAAATGAAAACAACGAACGTTGATACGTAATTGTATTTTGCACAACTGCAGAATACTATATGCAGCTCAGGTACGTCATTTAGTTTGCTCGCCGTTTGCTCTCAAGTCCGGTGTCATTGTACGCAGACTGTTTAGGACGCGGCTAAATATATTTGCCGATCGTACCCTTACATATCAGATTACACGCGCAGCTGTGTCCATTCGTTTACTGCAGAGCTGCTGTAATTATACATATTCATAAGATGAGCGGACGTAGAGGAAACCTCGCTTTGCCGACCGCCTATTTTTAAAATTGCAAGTGGAAATAGAATGTGTGGTTCTATGGTCTCTCAAACCAAGTTTTGGTGACAAAAAAAAAAAGAGGGAGCAAATGAAGACGAATGCAGTGATGTATATATTCTTCTTTCTTCCATAACATGGGAAAAATATTAAAGAAAAAAAAATACGAGGTCGTGAGACCCTACTCCCACGGGTGCCTATTAAACCTGATGACTATGATCTCCCCCTCCCCAAATAATAACTATAATAATAATAATAATAATAATAATAATAATAATAATAATGATAATGATAATGATAATAATAATATAATAGTAACTATAATAGGAGCAATAATTGTAGGCCTAATATTGATTATGATAATGTACAGTCTGAAGCAGATGTAGTTCTATATGATATATCAAGCCAAGTTTTGGTGATTAAAAACAAAAAGGAGGGAGCAAAATTATGAAGACGAAAATATCTTATTTTTCTCTCATAACGTGGGGAAAAGAAACATGAAAAAAAAAACACAAAACAAACCGAGGCCTTGAGACCAGCCGTGGATTCCCGCGGGTGCCCGCGTGGATGCAAGAGCAGGGGGTAATCAAAGTCATAGTGTTAATATCTTCCCGTTTCGACGGGAACAACCTGTGGGCAGAACTTTCGGGGAATCTCATTTGCGTTTTTGGTAATTTTTCCCTGAATGTTTTTGTTTTTTGCCCTGCGGAGGTGGAAATGTGTGTGTGCGTGAGGGGGGGGGGGGAGGGGTGAGGGGCAACAGGACAACGGTTGGACTTCAACGGGTGCAAATAACCCCTCGAAACTCAAGTTCTATAATAAAAGCAAGTAGTGGCGGGAATGATCCCTACCAATGGACCGGATCGCCTGGCATATACTACAAAAATGTATTACAAGTATAAAATTTCTGGGAAGGGTGGTCATTTAGAAGACAGCACAATTAACGAAAGAATGAGAAGACTTTTCTTTTTATTTCTTCAATAAAAATGTGCAAAATCGTATTATGAGAATAAAAAATAAAACCCCTCAGACCCGTGGATTTCCACGGGTGCTGCTAGTCTATATATATAATACGCGAAGTTGTTGTTGTTGTCGCGACCTTATGTACATTGTATTTCCTGTTTTATTCCGGCGTTGCTGGTTTGTCTATCTCCTCCCGAGCCGTCGGCTCCGGGCAGCTGCGACCGGTGCCGTCGGCCGCAGGAGAGTATCCTGCATCGAATGGCGCGGGTTTCGTCCCCTCTCAGCCTCCGTGTCGACGTCGAGGATGAAAAAGAAAAATTAATCAGATAGATGCATAATGCATTTTTGTGCGTGACGAAAGAGCCGAATGTTTTAATATTCACCAATCCTGCGCTGGACTCCTACTTTCTCGATACACAGTAGTGCATCTTTTAGCTTGCAGAGACAGTGGGATACTAAAGATAATGGGTGCAGCGAAATTTCTGACATCTTCCGGCGGACACGCAGGCATGCACACAATGTACTCTCGGGTGGGTACGGTATGCCAGTGTGTGGCCTGCGCCTGTGTATGTATTGACGATGGTCACACGAAACACTATCTGGGTGCGCGTGATATGTACACTCATTATGGTATAATACACGGCGCGGTCATACAAGTACAAGGGCATTTACGTACAGCGACGTTCGCCATTATTGGCGTGCCCAAATGAAAACAACGAACGCTGTTATTTTATTGTATTTTGCACAACTGCAGGATACTATGCAGCTCAGGTATGTCATTTTGTTCACTCTCAAGTCGGGTATCATTGTACTCAGACTGTTCAGGACGGCTAAATATCCACTTAAATTTTGTCCTTGCCGATCGTACCCTTCCATATCAGAGTACACGCGCCGCTGTTCTTTCGTTTACTGCATGCATGCATGGCTGCTGTAAACATGAATATTCATGAGACAAGCGGACGCGGGGGAAACCCTCGCTTTGCTGACCGCCAATTTTTGAAGTTACAAGTGGACATCAAATGTGTGGTTCTATGGTGCATCAAACCAAGTTTTGGTGACAAAAATAAAAAAGAGGGAGCAAATGACGACAAAAATATTCTTCTTTCTCCCATAACGTGGGAAAAGAAATATTAAAGAAAAAATATGAGGCCCTGAGACCCACGGATTCCAATGACAATGATCTCTCCCTCCTCAAATATAACAATGATGATTATAATGATGATAATTATCATAATGATAAAAAAAAATGATAATAGTGATAGTTATAATACTAATAATAACAATAATGATGATAATAATGATGATAATGTACAGTCTGAAGCAGAAGAAGAAGGACATTCATGATTATGATAATAATGATAACAAAAATGTACAGTCTGAAGCAGATACGCGGGTGGTTCTATGATCCATCAAACAAAGGTTTGGTGATAAAAACAAAAAGAAGAGAGCAAACGAAGACGAAAATATTTCATTTCTCTCAGCACAATAGTAACAAAAACACTAGGGGTCTATATATGAAGTAGTCCTCAGCACAAGATTACGTATGTTAGTGCAGTGAGCAGTTTTGGACAGTTTGCGCAGGACTGTCTTCAGAAAAGCTTTTTATCAAGAGCAGAAAAATGGGGGATACAGATTTTTACAATTCTTAACAAATTAACATTTCCGCCTCCTTTGGTTGATCATTCCTATGTTATGACTCTACCATCTGTCTACTCTCTCCTCTCCCCTAAATAATATTAATAATTTTAGTAATAATAATGATAATAACAATGACAATAATACACTGAAATAATGATGATAAAACAATAGGCCAATGCAAATGAATGGGGAGGGGATGCTATGATCTATAACTTAAGAGTGGGCGGAAGAGACACAAACAGGTACAGGATTGTTTTGATGTTTAAAATGAATTTGCAATGATAATGAAGCTATTTGAAATGTATATCAGTCGTAGAGTAACCTTGACATGACGGAAAAAAAGATATTCACTATCCTTGACCGATAAACTTTTTTCCTTAATTCCCTTGATTCATCCCCATGTCAATGAATAATATAAAATGATAAAACCGAATGACTATGATCTCCCCTCCCACAAAATAACAATAGCAATAACAAGAACAATAATAATAATAATGATAACTATGATAATCATGGCGGGAACGATCCCAACCAATGGACTGGATCGCAGGGCACGTACTACAAATGTAATATTAAATTTTTGGGAAGGGTGGTCATTTAGAGGACAGCGCGTCACAATTAACGAAATGAGAAAACTTTCCTTTTTCAATTTCTTCAATAAAAATGTACAAAATCGTATCATGAGAAAAAAGAATAAAACCACTCAGACCCGAGGATTTCCACGGGTGCTGCTATAATAATAATAATAATAATAATAATAATAATAACAATAATAATAATAATAACAAAAAATAACAACAATAATAATAATATAAATCGTAACAATAATAATAATAATTACAGTAATGATAATGTACAGGGTGAAGGAGATAAACGGGTTAGAATATGTAGACATACATATTCATAAGACATGTGCGGACGTGGGGAAAAAAGGGGGTGTTCTATGATCTATTAAACCAAGGTTTGGTGATAAAAACAAAAAGAAGAGAGCAAATGAAGACGAATATATTTTATTTCTCTCAGTACAATAGCAACAAAAACACTAGGGGTCTATATATGAGGTCCTGCTCAGCTCAGCTATACCGTTTTGCTTTTGTCGTTTTGGTTATTTTTCTCTGAATATTTGTTTTTGTATTTTGTTCGGGGGGGGGGGGTGGAAATGTGTGTGTGGGGGTGGTGGTCATGGGTAGAAGAGAGCACACTTTACCAACGAAAGGATGAGAAAACTTTTCTTTTATTTCATCAATAGAAATGTCCAAAATCGTATATAATCCTTATTATGAGGGGAAAAAATAATAAAACCCCTAAGACCCGTGGTTTTCCACGGGTGCTGCTAGTTCTATCAAGATTTATACAGTGTATACTTTGCATTCAGACTGCAATGTACTAGTATTGTGCAGCGTTTCGCCATAGGTTCTTCTGTGGAGAACTTACGCGCATCTCTATATGTGGGACTGTATAGAGATCGCCGTGTGCGATGAAAAGATCGTACACATGAGGTCAATTTGCACCTATCTTATCTCATTCAAAATAGTAAAATATGAAGTGATAACATTCAGGATAGGGATTTCAACATCTTTTAATTCTGTGAAGGGGTATAATTCCAGTAAAATCGGCCCCATAAATGATTTGTAGAATAGAGGAACGCAGCACATTCGGTGCGGCAGTTGTGACTGTTTACTGAGCACGAGTTGTACACGTAAAATGCACGTAAAAAAAAAATCAGCCCGCCCGACCCTATTTGAAAATCTCATGTTACGCCAATACAACTTTTCTCTCTCTCTCTCTCTCTCTCTCTCTCTCTTTTTTTTTGGGGGGGGGGGGGGGGGGGGGGGGGCCTTAGTGGACTCGCGCGATGCGAGGACTGTCGCGATCGAGAAGACCTCGCGCTACCGCCAATGATGGCGTATGAGAGAATGAGAAAAAAGAAAAGAGTCCCGCATCGGGACTAGCAGGATGCTGGATTCGCACGGATTCGCACGGTAGCGTGCCAACACCACGCACGGTACCGTGCCAACACCTCGCACGGTACCGTGCCACGCACTCGACGGTGGCACGCAGCTGCACGGAGGCGCACTGACTGGCACGCAGCCGCACGGAGGCGCACGAGGGCGCACGAAGGCGCACGAGGTCGCACGGGGTCGCACGGGGGCGTACAGAAGCGCACGCACCCGCACGAGGCCGTACGAAATGGCACGGAGCCGCACGCACCCGTGCGAAACCGCACGAAGCAGCCCCGTGCGCACTGCGTGCGGGAGTAACATAACATAATGGTCTGACTGTATGTATGTGTACAGCAATGCCAGCGTAGGATGTCAACATTACGAACAACTGACATAATGATATGACTCACAGCCGCTATACAAGCCCTTCTGGACACAATAGCGGGAAGAAAGAAAACAGAGAGGAAAGAAAATCAAAAATCAAAACTGAAGAAATTAAATCAGCAATCAATAAAAGGAAATCTTAAGCAAAATACAACAATATCGGATCTTGAAGTCATCGGTTCTACAAGAATCATCATTGTAGGGTGAAAAACTTGCTCAAACAGCTCTGGAGTAGGTTACTGTCAGCACCAGAAGGTTGCATACTTTTTGCCATCTAGCGCTGCACAACTGAGAGTATGAAAGAATGTTTGTGATATGCAGATTATGCTGAATGGAGTAGCTGAGGATCAGCAATGTATAGTTCTAGCTCAGTCCCATACATTGATATTACTGCTGGTTACTGGTATGGCACTACGAAGCGGTGTGTACAAGTTGAATAATCTCGTCCATTCTGTTTTTATGCGTTCTATTCTGTTCTATTTTATTTGTATCAATGTCATGTTCCGGCAAGGGCGCCAAGGAATAGAATTCTATCGATAAAGTAATACCCAATCTACTATCACGTATAAAGCTCGATAATTACAGTTAAGGGTGTATAAAAAGACATGGTATCGATGACTGACAAAATATAATTGTCACTTGTCTCCCTGTCTTCTTTTTGCTCTTCATTCATCTCGTTCTGAGTGCATATGTGCATGTGTGAATGTGTGTTAAACTACATTTGGGAACAAGTTTTGTTCCCCCACCCTCTCTGTCTCTATCTCAACTGATGTACGCACCAGTTAGTCTTATATATATGTTTTGGCGTGGGTTTTGGTTGACTGTGTTGTGATGATCACAGTCGAGATTATTGGGTTTTTTTTTCTAAGAATAAGGACTTTAATTACAATCACATGTTACTTCTAAGGTGTCCTAGCCCTTTCTACTGCTGTTTTGTAGTACTTTAGATTTTGCTGAACAAATAAAATGAAATGATTGAAATAATGTGTGAATGAATGAATGAATGAATGTTACATCAAAGAAAAATTTTATACATAATGCAAGTGAATTGCCTGTTCGAATGGACCAGTTTCAAATGACAACAAAGATAGTGTGAACACACACACACAAAAATAGAAGATTAGAGAAAGAGAGAGAGAGAGAGAGAGAGAGACACACACACACACACACACACAAAGCAAACAATGGAAGGAAAGTTTGGAACCAAACTCTCTCTTTCCATCGTGTGCTTTGTTGAGCTTCTAGACCTCTGATACCCTTGGAAGCAAAGATGGCATGATCGTACAGAAATCTTAACCCTGTGTATCTGGAATAAGTATTCTCTCTCTCTCTATGCCTGTGTATATGTGTATGTGTGTGTGTGTGTGTGTGTGTGTGTGTGTGTGTGTGTGTGTGTGTGATATCCACCTCCGTTGTTGCATTCAAAGAATTGAAATGTAACGGTCTGATATCCATTTTTGTGTGGAATATTTGGGATTTTTTTTTAAAATTGAAATTCAACGATCTGGGGCCAGTAACTTTTGAAAGAATATCTGCAAATCGGACGGGGGTGTGGTATCTCCTTTCCACACGAGAAAGCTTTTTACACTTTTCGTAATTGAAATTCAGTGATCTGATACACCATTACACGAAATATTTGAAAAATTATCAACGAAAAAGAAAGGTGCACTGAATCTATGGAGGGTGTAGTATATGCATTTTTAGAATTGAAATTCAACTATCTGGTGCACAATTTGATTGAAACAAATAGATAATCAATTTTCTTTCAACAATTAGATAGGCCTTACACTGGAATAATGAGAATGGCTAAGTTTAGGAATCAGTTACCTGTTGCATCACTTTTAAATTTGTGGCGGTAGATATATTGCTCACCGGCAATGACAAAATAAACGATAGTGAGTGGGGGTTGTGACAAATACAACTATAATGCCATGCTTATTCCCGCCACACGATAGTCGTTAAGCACGATTTCTCATTAACTTTACTATTAAACTGACTGGAAAATGTTATTCCATTCTAAAGGAAAAGAGGGATTTTGATTCTGTTTGTTTGTTTGGAGGATAATGTTGTCCATGATTGTGACCAAGTCTATTTTAAAGCATTTTTATACCTTAGTTATAATTGAAATAACGTTTGACACTATATCTGTAACTAGCTGACTCAGATAAATTCAAACATGATTAATAGACTGAATGTATTGAGAATACGGGTACTATATGGCGACAGCTAGCATCACGATTCTAAATACCAATTTTCTTACAACATTGATTGACAATAATATTCAATATTTCAACAGAAGTGTGTAACAGATCGTTTGATTTCCATTCTAAAAATGCAATGTATCTCCCTCGTGTTAAAGGAGACATACACACTCTGCCGCACGCTCATCCCGGTTGCTGGCTGTGCATAGAATTAGATTTTTAAATGATTTAATCACTATGAAATGAGAAACCATGCATAACTTGCACAATTTAAATGACTGCATTTTCTTTTGCCTTGTAACTTACACAATTAGATTACTGCATCTTTCGCACTGGAACTTAAACGATTAACCAGCTTTCAGTTATATTCTTTCATTGAACATTTTCCAAATTCCTCCCAAAGTGTGCATCAAATCTTTGAAATTAAATTCTAACGAAACACAATGTTTGAAAGGCTGCAGGAAAGGAGATAATCTCCTCTCACATCCTCCTCTGCTTGAATTGTTTCACGTAGTTCACGTAGTAGGCAGTCAATGAAAACGAATTCAAGTTCCTTGTCCAAGTGGAGGGGGGAGGGGAGGGGATGAATATTCAGCCCCGTCTCATCCCCCCTGTGTGTCTCTTTACTGCTTTCACGCTGTCCTCATTCTGTAACAGGTTTGTCTTTCAATATACAGCTTACGAATTTGGAAGTGAATGACTGTGCTGTTGGTCCAACTTGTCTACGTCCTGGCAACCAAAAACATGCATAAACAAAATATGTTACATAAAATTAATCAAGAAAATGTCAGCCAATTATGAATTTAGGAAATAATTCTTTACTAAATATTGTCAAGTGTATATTGCAGCGATTGATGTTGGACGTTTATGCCAACATAATGCATTTGAGCATTGATTATTTACGTGCTTCTCGAAAGGTCTAAGCAAGCCTTCTGAAGTTCATGATATCACCATCACAAAATACATTGAGAAACTCGACAGAACGAAGAGGTCGTGATCAAATCGTATATCTGGTTATAGCCGATATCTTGGAAAAACAAAGCACATTGCACGAACGTATGTTATGTATTTGTTGGACTATAAGACCCTGGATCACAAAACCACATAAAAGTTCCAGACATGGATTTTTAAAAGAGCACACTCTGTTAAAATGACGAATACATGTAATTCAATACTGTACGATAGCAGGGGCGGATCCTGGGGGCGCCTTTGCAAAATTAAAGGAGGGGCGCACGCACCCTCATGTTTTTTCTTTTTATTTCTTTTGTTTTAACCAAAAATACAGAGGGGCCGGTGCGCCCCCCATCACTGCAATAGTGCAAAAGTACAAAGTCCCTCTGTACAAACCCACTCTGGAAAAGTTTTTACTGAGAAGAGATTCTTTGAGTTTGAGTGTCTATTCAAGTGTTAAATCTCATCCAGCGTTGCTCTCTGCCATGAATAAAACAACGGATACTACAGCAATTGCCATTAAGAGACTACTAAACTAAACTGAAAGTTTGCCCACTGCTTAAACGCATTCCATTCATGAGTGATACTAACTGGTCAACGCAAAAGTACCATCCTTTCAAAAGCTATTGGAACTGAAAGTGAAGAGTGTTTAAAGGGTTTTTCGTGGTCCGAATTTGAGAAGGCCTAACCAAAATGAAGAGTGGTTAGAAACAGTAAACCACCAAAAAGACAGTTTCATTTTTGCTCATGATTCTAACTTTCAGAAATATATAAAAGATATGTGCACTTTCATAACATACGAAAAAAGTCAAAATTGACTAGGTGGAAGCTTTGAACCAATTTTGAGACCTACTGAAATCAAGTCGCACGACTTTATGTTGGTGTTTATGATATGCACGGTCGATATAATAACATTGTAGCATTTGGGTGTGTTGGTCTTGGGTATATCCGTTGGGTACATCTGTTGGGTATAGTTTGTTGAGGATTGAAGAAAAGTGTTCGATGCATTAAAACAGAGCATATATATATATATATATATATATATGAGAAGAATGAGTCTCAAACACGCCATATGTAGATCCAACAAGAAGGTTTTTATTCACCTACTTGTTGGATCTACAGATGACGTATTATTCTTCTTATAATTATAACATTCGCAGTCTAACATGTATGCATGATATATAATTATATATATACACACACATATATATATATATATATATATATATATATATATATATGTGTGTGTGTGTGTGTGTGTGTGTGTGTGTGTGTGTGTTTGTAATGATTTACCAATAACTCGCTTTGCACAAAAGGCAAAGCTGTCCGGCCTCTATCAGCATAATTATGGTTGTACAGTTGTCTCTTGGTCAAAATGTATTTCAAGTCTGATTTGACTGACAAGCATACAGTCCCTGAAGCAGTTGGAATATCACTTCACACAAAAAAGGGGTGGATATCAAGTTGAAATAAAGTATAACGTTCTCTCTGTATTACATACTGATATCATTAGACCCATCTGATCAAACCATGTCGTGAAGAAGATGACATGCTCGCACAGAAACCTCTTAATTCTGTGTATCTCGTCTTGAGTAACTGGTGTATATGACGTGCGTGCATGTGCGTTGGGTTGGGGAGCCCGTCATATCCATGCTGTACTGCAATGATAAATGTTAATGTTCTATAGAGATATTTGAGAGCTATGTTCAGTGATCTATATGTGTTAAGATGATGATAGAATACACACACAAAAAAAGAGACAAAGAACATCGATGCTCAGGAGGGACCATGACGTCATATTAGCCGAAATGCCAACTCTGTGCGACGTACAATAACTGAATATAGCAGAACTTCTCACACCCCTCTCTTCTTCTTTCTTGGGAACACACATATTTTTATTTTTCACTGCAGGTGGAAAAAAGGACAACGACTGCGGCTGAGAGGAAGGGCCACTTAAAGAAGACCTCCGGATGATTTTCAGATTTTTACGTTTGAACAACTATAAATTAGTTCTACTGAGGACAGAGTTTCAGAATTTGTCATAATTGGGATGAAAAATAAGACTATTTTCAAAATTTAGAACCAATTGCAATGAACAAGGATGATGACATCAATCTAATTCAATTCAATTCAATCATAGCAGAGTCACCATAAGAATGCATGACTTGGGGCTCAAGGAAGCAGTACAAAAGAAGCAGCCATGCATAGATTATGCACAGGTGAACTCGCAAGCAAGCGGTATTGTAATGAAATTACACTGCGTACATTTCTGAAGTATGTGAACCTCCTATGTCATCATCCTTGTTCAGTGTAATTTGTTTAAGATTTTTCAAAGTATTGTTTCTCTGCTCAATATAAATTCCATAAATCTATACATGGAGTTGTCGATTTATGTACTACATGATGTGAATTTTGTGTGTGTGTATTATGTGCATAGGTCCCTGGGCTGCCATGTGCTCAAGCTTTTGCTTATAGTGGCAGTCCTTCTTCCGCATAAGTTTTCAGATAATCATTTGGAAATTTGGTAATACGAGTTATATTTTGTTAATGAAATTAATTTACACGTCGATTTTCCTTCTTTGAATCATGTACTTGTAATTTGCTTACTGATATTCCATTTGATATTACTGAAAAAAAATCTTGATTTATGTATGAAATTGTGTTGGAAGAAAAATAAGTCAAACAAACAAAATCAAACAAATTATGAAAATCGCCTGGAATGTCCCTTTAAAACCGGCTATAATTCAAGTTTGTCACCAGCATGCACCAGGACTTATCTGCCATAACCGTATGACAGCCGACAGATGCCAAGCCTAAAAATAATTGTTAAGTATTCAATTCATTTTCTTAGAAATTAATTTGATGCAAAATAATGATATGACACAGATGACGGCGCAAATATTCATATGTATGTGAATGACGCGCCTCAAAAGCAGGAACAACAGCAACTGACAACTAATGTGTGGGAATCCTCAGCGATTATGTAATGCCACGCTTTATCTCGAGCTTCCGAGATAACGGCCTCTCCTAGAAAGTCGATCATGATGCTTTTAGACAACCTTGGTGTACAGTAACTAATAGCAATATTTTCTTTCAAATACTATAACTATATTACCAGCAGGGGAGGATCCAGGAATTCTGTAAAAGGGGGGGGGGGGGTGACTATTATTTTTTATGCCACTTCCGGGTTTCATTTCATTTTTTTCTTTTTATTTCTTTTGTTTTTAACGATAGATAAAAAAAAAGGGGGGGGGCATGCGCCTCTTGCGCCCCCTCTGGATCCACCACTGACCAGTGTATTCCCTGAACCTCTTGAAATCCAGACATCCAGAAATCCGTGACGTTTGTTGTGGGAGATACACAATGAATTGTCATGATTCATATTACACCAAGAAAACTGAAGACATATAAGAATTATCAATACGGAAATACATTAAAAAGACAATCAGAACAATATAACCTTCCAGCCAATGTGGAATTGTAGTCATACTCAGATATTCGTAAGACCTATTAAAATGGCATGACATAGCAATGTCATATTTCATTATGAACTAATGGAATAAACGCTCATTTGACGTCACATTGAAACAGTATTCTTAAGGACTTGATAGTGTGCACTTTTTTATGTATAATTTCTTTCAAATTATAGAATGCGATACAACTACAGAAATCATTACTACAGAGTTATTTCTTCCAATGGACGATAGGGCCCACTTTTAATCATTTGATTAACCTGGACAATCATGAGTTTCGCTAGAAATATGAAATCACCTGAATACGTCATCTAAAGGGCTTCTAATAACATATTGATTATTTGAATGGAAATTGATGTATTTTTAACTTTGGATATCTGGGTTTCTTTTGTCAATAACATCAAGTTGCTCTTAAAAATTCAAACTTGTATATAATTATTATTTTAAACTTTGGATATCGGGGTTTCTTTTTGCAATAACATAAAGTTATCTTTAAAATTTTATCAGTCCTAAATCACCAAAGCTTTGGATAAAATAGACATATCTTTTCTTCCACAAACACAAAAGAAGTACAGAAGCGATCTGAACACTTTATATGGTCGTGTGAAACCCAGATCTAAAACTCTCTGCGCGTTGTCCGCTGTCAAAGTACAATGCGCATTTAAAGATAATGAAAAGTTTTGGTACCTCAAAAGTTTCCTTGAATTTCCTTGTCTTAGTTTGTGTTTCAGGTTAAAGTACCTTTCATATAACTAACACTGTGAGACTTACTCGCCCCAAAGTGCTCTCATGTCTTAGTAATCATGCAATTAACTGCGACCAGCAGCCCCATACGTATAGCGACCAGCAGTCCCATACGCATAGCGTAATCGGGCTTCGCGTTGTAGCATTCAGGATCATGACAGATTTAGTATCGCAGGGTAAATGTCAACTTAAAAGTATTGAAAACAGGCTTCGGGCAACGTTTGGCAAAATGTTTGGTTCTGCCTATAGTTCCTTTCTGTTAGAATTGATGACTGAATGTGACTCGGTCGACAGGACCTTGGGAGAGCTACATACACTGAATACTACAGCCAGTGCATGCGAACACATCACATGCGCACAAATTTCAAATCCATCAACGGATAAGAATGTTTGTGTGCGCATGCGCTGGTCGTAGATTTCAGTGTATGTATAGCTCTCCCAAGGTCAGTCATCAATTCGAACAGAAAGGGACTATTGGCAGAGCCAAACGTTGTTCGAAACCTGTAATTGGCAAGTCTTCAAATCGAAGAAATTTTTGGATTTTAAGTTGACATTTACCCGCGATACTAATTATGTCATGATCCTGAATGCTACAATGCGAAGCCCCATTACGCTATGCGTATGGGGCTGCTGGTCGCAGTTAGCTATGCGTACAATGGGCTGCACGCTGCTGGTCGCAGTCAGTGGTTTGGTACAATAGTTATCGACGCGGTACCGCGACGGCTCTGGTACGAAACCACTATTGCATGATTATGAGAGCACTTTGGGATGCGTAATTCTCACAGACAACGTACTTTAACCTGAAACACAAACCAAGACAAGGAAATTCAGGGAAACTTTTGAGGTACCAAAACTTTTTATTATCTTTAAGTAGTCTTGAACAATGAGTGCAATTTTGCTTTCATATTCTGGAAGCCGAAGGTCGATTTATCAAGTCACGTGACACGAGACAAACGGAAACGTTATACTCTCGCCATCAGGGAAAGGGAGCAGCCAACAGTGTCTGCTTTGTCTTTGTAATAGACGTACACGCCTTACTTGGCTAAGTCAAATTCTTTTTGACATGTTGCGCCGTTTGTTCTTATATGTCGCTACTAACAATCTTGAATACTAATTTCAGTTGGGGAAATACCTCATCAGCTGATGTTCATACTGAAGTCAGAATTGGAATAAAAACTTGAAGAAGAAGCCATGGCTTTCCGATTGACCAGGTGGACGCCTGTGATAGTATTGCTATCTTTAGCCCTGCCAAATTCATCAGAACTATCCAGTGAGTATATCCCTATGTCTCAAACTCTTCTACCATGTTTTTAAAACTAAAATGTATAATACAATTTCATCGGATTTACCTAATGGTAATCTCCAAGTCTAACACCATTTTGCCAAGATTGAAAAAAGGAGAAGAAGAAAAAAAAATGAAATGATCAGTATGCCGTGATTTTGAAAAGGTTGTACTTATGCTTGTCAAACCGTACAAACCTTACCGGTAGGAAAGCTGTATCCGTATTCGGCATTATTACGTTGTGTCAATCACATTCTACATGGTATACTAGACGCCCATGCGTTAAAATGTGGTGATCAAATTCCTCTCAATGAGTTCATGAACCTGTTCTTCACCCATCGATTGCAGGTCACCAGCTCGACTGTTCGAAGAAAGCTCCTCTCACCATGAATCTAAGAGTAGATTACGAGTTTGATCTTGTTGCCAAAAGTTGGGAGTTCGTCGCACCAGACGATCAGAGGATAGTAATATGGTTGCAGTCTGTAATACTTGCGAACGTGAGTGCAGAGGATGAAATATCGACAACAAAAAGCGTGGCTGAGCTTCGGAATCGCGACATATCTCCGCCTATCTTCTCACTCAGTTACAAACTTACGCTAAAACTACACACTACTAAGGATCTGGCCCTATATAGAGGACATTATCCAATAAGCGTCAGCGTCAACGCTTCATGTTTGACAGGTAACTAGTATTCCTCGAACGACATAATGTAAGAATCTATTATCTCTACTAAATCTCACAGAATGAAATTAGATGTAGCATGACATTCAATTCTTAAACATTGCAAAACTTTGGAACGCTCGTAAACACAACTTGCCACGATTTTCTTGTATCATGTTGAGAATACTAGTGTACGCTTGGCGGACAAAACATTCCAACATACAAAACTGTACCTTTGTTTCTGAGTCAGGATTATTGCAAAGATGGCAAATCAAAGGTTATCAAAATGTTCAAACTTCAATGCTATATTGTCTCAATGTAAGTCTTCGTTCGAAGAGAGCTGGTTATCATTAAAAAAAATTAAACATTTTATTAGCATAAAACGCTGCTTAGCGTTGAAGTGGTTTCATTCCCAGCACGGCCGGTGTACCCCTCTCCCTCCGTCCAACCCCCTCTCCATCACACGCACTAGCACCTTTCCCCTCCTCGAATATTCTCTCCCGCATGTTGAGTAGCTTCAGCACCTCTTAAAGGGCAAGTTTACCTCCCTCGACATGTGGATTAAGTGAATGCAGTAATATTGATAGAACACATCAGCAAGAGTATGAGGAAAATTGGACAATCCGGTTGAAAGTTATGAATTTTTGAAGTTTCTGCTTAGTCACTGCTGGATGAGAAGACTACTTCAGCTTGTGATGTCACATGTGTACAACTATAACATAAAGAAAGTGTAAGAAAAATTCACGATATTTTCATTTTACATAATAACTTACATAAAATACCTACATAGTAAAAGAACAACTGACTTCCCTTTTTCAGAAGGCAAGGGGACTAATATTGCCCTTAACATACGTCAGTGACGAGTCGAGGATATGTGCACTTTTTGTCAAAAAGTAACATTTTGTGAAATTCTCTTTATGTTTTCCTTAGAACGTTGTATGCATGCGACATCATACACTCTAGTAGTCTTCTCATCTAGCAGTGACTGTGAAGGTACTTTAAAAATTCATAACTTTTGAACGGATTGTCCAATTTTTTTCCAAACTTTCACTGATGTGTTCTACAAATATTGCTGCATTCACTCAATCCACATTGTATAAAAAGGTGGAATATAAATGCTATAAATGCATTTTCTTTTCGTAAGGTCAATAAAGGAACGCGCGAGTATAGTACTACTGCCAAATTGGAACAATTAGCTCAATTATTGACGTCATTACTAATAAGCACTGATTTCATGATTTCATCCAATAAAGTCGTTAATATCAAATTTTCGATCTAGTCATCTCAAACAGTCGAGGTCACAATGTATTGACTTGTACCGTATACCCATGAATTATTTTCCGCAGGGAATTCGTGTCATATACTTCAACATTAGCAACAACACTTTTATGCATATCTAGATTTGTGGTCATGTTCTCGAAATAATTCTGATATTTGGGTACAGAAAGTATGCCTGCTGTGAAACTCATCGCTGAAAGTTCTCCTCTTGAAGGCTTCGTGGTTTCGGGATCAGATACACGAAGCTATGTCTGCGGTGACGGATTTACTGAAAAGTTTGCTGAGGCGGTCTGTCGGGAGCTTGGTTTTCCGACATTTCAAAAGATTGCCAAAATCAGCTTGCCCCAATATTTTACGGCAACAAACTGGACATTGGTTGAGAGTTGTCCACAATGTAAGTAAACTCGTTTTCTCTTCCTGATTGTGTAGTGTAGAAAATGGCTATGGATATAGGTTCTGATGGGGATTGTTTTACTTCTTCAATTGATTTGTTTGATTACCCATATGCATGGCTTACATGAGAATCTTCTATGTGTCCTTGTATTGCGACTATACTGCTCTGCCTTGAATATTTTTTTATTACCCATATAAGGCCTATACATAAAGACTTATATTCTCATATGCATGCATACATAAATACTGCATAATAAAGTAGAATGTTTCACTTCCCGGTATGACACAAGCCATCTTCAAATGAATCAATCAAAATCTAATGGAACTGTGCTTGATTATTGAAAGGAAAACTGCCGCTCACTTAGAACTCATCAATAAGTGATGGTGCAGATACTGCCAGGAGCCTGGGAATACAAAGGGACAGTAGTAATCAGCATACAGTTTCTTAGTCTGAAGAGTGCAGAGATGTTGTTTCGAAAACCCGGACTCGAATGTATACAAATCCCTGTGGAAACGAAAGTCTCAGCACATTGATAGCATTTGGTTTAATAGGGGCTTGTAAAAACAACAAGAGTCATTCCACGAAGCTGACACTCACGAGACAGACACCTACGAGTCATACAGAAAAGATTGGTCAATGCACGAGTTCGACATGAATGTAATGAAAGTAATGTGTAGGTCTCGTGGGCCTTGTTTGCTTAGTTTCGAACTCATGGGTTGTTGGACTCGTGGGCTGCATAACTCGTGGTCTGTATGACTCATGGGCTTTATGACACGTAGGTTATACGACTAGTGGGTGTCGTTCTCGTGACGTACACCCAAAGTAACTTATAATAGTGTGCAAATTGGATTGTTAATATACCGTCATGTCGACTGAAAAATCACCCTCTGCTTTAATATTCTGACTTCTGCTATCAGGTAGCAGGAAATGGCACTAGAAAATCATTCTGTTAGATATGCATATCCTTAGCAGCTGATTGTGCACAGGGCAGTGGAGGGAGGGCTGTAGACAGGGCTGTGTTGCACTCGGATAAAGTAGAAGGGGATGGGAGAGATGTGGTTGTTTATAGTAAATATGTGCAATATTTGATATAGTATCTTACACCTTGCACAAAATGGTTTTCAAATGAAAATAAATTCACATTTTCATAATCATGAATATTTTCTCAATTTTATGAACTGATAATCTTTAGTTATCTAAATATTTTGTATACTTTTTGCATACATTCGGTATAATATTAGTATGTCTATACACAGAGAGTACTTTGGCGTTACGTGGAACAATGGTCAAGAAGTCAAATGAAATGAAAAAAAGTATGTACCTTGCCAAATTGCCAAATAAAGTAGAATAACATCGCAACATTCACTGTGCAACTAAGGTTGTTGTCACTGAAATATTGAGAAGACAAAGTAAATGTTTTTCATTAATTCCTTAGATAGATGACCAGGTAATGTTATATTTGACACTACTACCTTAGAGGGCTCACACCCGTAAATAAAATGGAATGTCTCAGACCCTTCACAAATTAGTACCAAAGATACCACAATAAATGAAGAAAAAAATAGATTAAAATAAATTATGCAGTTTGGGAAAAAAATGAATAGCTATAGAAATTGAGTATGAATTTATCTACAAACTGCATTTTGGTTAGAAGATGAAAGCTTTTCTGGTGGAATTTGAGGGGACTATATTTCATTGGGTACGTGTACGGAAAATAGGTGATTTTTGTTTGAGTGACAAGAACTCGTAGTCTGGCTTTTCGGACCCCTGGACAGAATTCGGGCTGAAGAATCCACCCTAAAAATTTGATGGATGAAAGGGTATATCTCACTTATCCAGGTTAGTGAAGCTGAAACACCTCATTTCTCCCAGCTATTTTAAAGAATTTTTTTGAAATTTGATTTTTAACACACAGCCCTATGGGGAAATATTTATGGGTGTGAGCCCTATAAGAGGTTTCGTCTATTAAATTCTTAGGTGTTTGTGTTGATAACAAGTTATCATGGAAGTGTCGGAAACAATATATATTATGTAATTGCACGTGACATAGGCATAATGAATAGATTGAAATATCATCTTTCTTCTTCGGCTTTGATTACGCTTTATACAAGTTTGGTATAGCCGTACTTGAATTACGGAATTCTTGCTTGGGGGAATCCATGTTCGACGATGTTAGATACACTTTTTCTTCTGCAAAAGATGGCGCTCAGATTTGTTTTTAACCTTCATATCCGAGCACATACTGACAAGCTCTTCCTTGAATACAAAATTCTGAAAATAAAAGAGTTGTATTTGTTTCAACTTGGTCAATTTATGTTTAATTACAACTGCAACCATCTACCCAAAATATTTTATTCTTTATTTCACCGTAACAGCCACGTAACCCACAAGACAATCTAAAGAATATCATCTTCCCTTAGTGAGAACTGTACACACTCAAAATACATTTATTTATACCGGACCCAGATTTTGGAATAGCTTAGATAATGATTCAGAAGAATCTGTGAAGTTAATTACATTTAAGTATAAACTTTAAAAAAATGTTTTCTAAATATACCAGTTAATGTTGTTCAATAAAAAAATCCCGTCATGTTTTACTTGTCCTTGAGATTTAGTAGTGTGTCCACAGACTTTTTCCATCCCTCTCCTTTTCCCTCTCCTTTTCCTTCTCTATTCTTCCCTACTCCTATTTCCTCGTTCTTCGTTGTCCAGTATCAGTTTGAGTGCATTTTCTCAAGTTCTGTTATTTCTGTGTTGTTATTGTTGCTGTTGTCGTTATGTTTTTGGTCTTTTTTGCGGCCAATTGCATATCTTCCTCTCCGTTCAATTTTCCTGGCATACTTGGCCCCATAGTGTCTGTGCCACAAATGTGATATGTTATATTGTTTATATGTTTGCATTCTAAAAGTCTAAAAGTATCGTTCATAGTATCAGCATCATATATCACTGAGTAAATGTAAAATTATAGTATATAGAAGAATTTAAAATGAATAAGTTTTACTGGTATAACAAATTGGTGCTGTTGTTGTTTTGTTCCAGCGTTCCACGTCTTACAAGCTTGGCTTTCTTAGTGGAACACTGTTTTCCATCATTGTGATTTACAATTTTTGTTGCCATGGCAAAATGCATTGTTTCTTTTTTTATGACATCATTCGTGCATATACTTTATATTGTATTAAAAAAAATCCTTTATCAGACGAGTGTAAGAAAAATGGAAAAAATTGTGTCACTTTGGATTATGTCAAATTTTTCTTTTCTTTTTGATGATGGAAATAAAATAGAATTGAATTGAATGGAATTGAAGGTTGTAAAAAGTACTCTTTTTAATGACGGTAATTGAGTCAGATCATACTTTGCCTTGTTGCTGAAAAGAACTGTAAAGTTCTACTCAGTACGCTATGCAGAAGTACTCAGATTCAGATTTTATGGAAAGACCACGAAAGATCTCTATTTCTGTGAATCCCCTTGCTTCCCAATTAGCATGCAAAATTGCATAAGTATTATTCATTATTAACTACTTTTACGCCTATGATTTTGCATAGGAACAATTTATGTTTTTTCCTTTAGCATTCCCGAAAATTATGTTAAAAAGTTAGATTTTCTATGGGTACAAAAGAAAAAAAAAGAACAACTCTGGCATTTAAATTGTGTGTCAGAAAATCCTACTAGGCTAAAAAATAGTGTGAAAATATTATTTCAGAGTTCGGAAAACACTATGGATTTGGCCGCGTCGCGCCGCTGCATAGATTTTCTTATGAAGGCGCTACCGGCTTTAGTTGCTCTTGGATCATATTCAAATTTGGCATGAAGGTGCATTATGGAAAAACCGAAGACGCTTGTCGGATCTGGTTGTTGTTCCGTCTTTATACACAAAACATTAATTTTTCAGGGTCTGCTTGTCTGCGTGATACTGGCAGTGTTTCTTGACCGATTGTTTTTTTTTTCACTAATTCTTATGTAAATCTATCACGACTATCATAGTCAAGTCTAGATACTTTTACCTATTGATAATGCTGACCCCACTGTTCCACCTTTTATTATACATTAATTAATTTTATATTAATTATGCAATAACTTGATTGTTACTGAACTGATTTTCTTGAGACTTGCTAAGATCGTGAATAGCTGGTCATTCTACACAACAATTTGTGGTGACGCGGCGCCCTCAATGTTCCGACCCGGACGGCGTGTCAGATTTCTTGTATGTGCTCTATCAGCCACATTTCTTCTGCCGAGTGCTGGATGTCAATGTATTCCGCGACAATTACCATGTTATACAACATTTTGCCCTAATAAGTAAGCTTAATGGATTATGGGGGCGGGTTTCGGAGATAGGGGGTACATGTCCTCGAACGGGTCCCCCGGCCTAGTACTCTATAGTTTTTAAAGTTCTTTATTGCTGGCTGTGGGAGGTTTGGAATACCAGTCCGAAATCAAGATTTAATATTCACAATTAACATTTTATTACATCAATTTTTTTTTTCAAAATAGTCGCCAGCCATTCTTAAGCTATAAAGATTATTGAATTTGTGTTATTATGCAAAACAGAAATGTAACAGCATTCCTGTACTCCATAAACTGATTAACCTATTTATACTGAGAGAGTGTGGATTCAATGTCTGAGCAAATAAACTAAGGCACATTTTTTTTTTTAAATCAAATTTTGCTTGTTTATCGCTTAAAATTATTTCACAGATTCGCAAAGCGTAATGGACTGCTCGAGGCCGATCGACATATGCCCTTCTGAAAAAGCACTGAAGCTAAAGTGCTGGGGTAAGTAACTATGGCTCGTGCTTTTGCCTCTTTTTGTGTTGGATATGTTTGTTTGTTTGTTTGTTTGTTTTTTGCATTTTTGTTTAATCCTGACATTTGTGACCATGCACCTCAAAACAAACAAAAAGTCGCCAGACATGAGTTTTAAGTTAAGACCGTATTCTGAAAGAGCAGACATTAAGCTTTAAAATGATGTATAATTCAAATCAAATGGACTCTCTTAACCTACTTAAATATTGGAAAGAAAGCACAAACTCAGGAAAAGAATGAACTGAGAAAAGAGGCTCTGAAGTACAGTGTCTATTCAAGCGCTTAATCTTTACCAAACCGTGCTGGCTGTGCGATGAATGGGACAAAAAACAGGAAGTAAACCACCAGAGTAACAACAATGAAGGGATTATAAAATTAAACTGAAATTAAACATGCCTCATTAACACATTCTGTCCATAATCACTGCCAACTTTCAATGCAGTAGTACTATCCTTTCAAAAGTTATTAGAGTTGAAAGTGAAGAGTGTGGACAAGGTTTTTCAGAAATGAAAAAGGGATTCTAAAGACACACCTAATCACACTATTCTACGAAAAATGTTCGAGATAAACTGCTAAAAAAACACACTTTCCTGCCCGTTTTATGACACCAAATTTTAGCATAATGTAAAAGAAGACGCGCTCTTTCAGAAAATATGAAAAAGTCAAGTTCGGCTAGGTTGACCCATTTCACTTATTTTAAGTCCTCACGCAAAATCAGTGTGTGCGACTTTATGTTCGTTTTGAGGTGCACGGTCACATTTTCTCATAGGAATGAGAGGCAGGTGCTCTAATACAAAATGCGAACACACATTACAAATCCTTTGCTCTGGTGTAGAATTTTAGAGTTAAATTAAAATGTATGGGAACTTAAAACTGTATTCTTGGTGTACAACCTGTAGTAATAAATCTGAGGACATTTAAGCGAAAATGTCCGTTGCAAAAAAAAAAATCCAAACAAACAAAAAAGAGTGAAAAAATTTCGAACACTACAGCCCAACAAAAAAGAAACTATACATTGAACTTCCTAAATTTTCTTTTTCGTTGTGCTCAAGAAATTAGTGTCAAAATTACAATTCTGAATCGGTCAGGATAGTGCTAAAATGTTCCTCTGGATAATATCTACATGAGATATTTTTATTTAAAAGACTCCTTTTCAGAAGGAGTTCATTTGTGGGCCTATTCAAGAGAAGTAGAAATGTAGGATATTTCATACACAAAATAAGTATCTTGAGTTCACAACATGTTACATAGTTAATGTCATGATCTCATTTGAATCATGGTGTTGATGCCATTCTGGATATTTGAACAACTTCTCCGAAGAATTGTTGTCTCTCTCTTTCTTTCAAGTGTAACTTGCGACATCCTATACAGCCCCTCGAAGGAACGTAAAAATAAGTCAAAATTGTAGTACGTGATAAAAACTATACTGCGATCAGATATATTAAAAAGCTGTCATACAAGTAGCTGTTCAACACGAATGTGTATTTCTTGTAAGTTTTTATTTTACTCTTTGATCTGCATTTTCGCAGAACCTGGATATTTGGGATGCTTCGAAAGCACATCAGACCCACTGGACAGCTTGACCAAGCTTGGCGAGCTGTCAGATATAGAGTGCGCCACCATGTGTCGAGAATTAGCCCTTGACGTAGCTGTCATACACCAACTCGAATGTGTGTGTATGTCATCAGAGAATTTTACTTCGATGTCCGATTCTCATCTTCGTAAGTGGTCATGTCCAAGCAAGGCCCAGCTAGAATTCAGACCTCTTGAATATTATGCATTTAATGGTGAGTATTGTTCGGAAGTCTTTCTTTTTTTTTCACATTATCGTTTCTGCGTTGAAAAGACCTTATATCTCACTTCGGATACATTAACAAGCAGCCCAACTCAATTTTGAATGTTTAAAAAAATAGACATATGTTTTATGATTTAATGCAATGCTTGATGCAGATGAAACAAAAACCCAGCTTTAGTGCTGCAAAATAGTTCTAAAATGTGAGTAAGAGATAGAAACAACCAGTGTTCAAACACGTGAATCATTATAATAATGATAAGTAAGGCAAGTACCCCCTCCCCCAGCTAAAAATTATACTGGTTGGTGGTAAGGTAAGAATGAAGATCAGAGTTAGCGTTAGGTTTAGGGTTAGGAGTTGGTTTGGGTTAGGATAAGGTTCATGATTAGGATTTGGATTAGGGCCAGGGGAAGGGTCCGGGGCAATTGCCCAGGGGGTAATTGCCCTAGACCCGTGAAATTTGTACATGATAGGATGTTTTGTGATAAAACTGACCTATATACACATATACACCAAATGTGACATCTTGAACATTTTATAAATCACTGCTCCCAATGGTAAACAGTACCTTTAATTATCTATTCATGGAGATCGCGGCGCGTGTTTCCTGCGCTCTCTTCTATGCAGGTTGAATAGTCGTGAAATCATCGCTTACATTAGTTCATTTACTTCATGCCGTCTCAAGATATGAATTACATTGGAATTCTTTTAACCATTTTCAAATACTGACCTTACGATTTGGTTCTATTTGGACGTTCGGAACATGGCAGTTGTTGGTCGAAAACATCAAATACATTGGTATCAGTTGGCACGAGTTCTAACATTGGCAGAAGACAGCGCCCTCCTGTATCACGAGTCCGTGTGTCTCACGCATTTATAAAACGGGCTTGAGAATCTCTGCAATCTGATTGAATTCATGCATTTACTTTAACTGATCCGCGCTGAGCCATGCGTCTGGTAAAATCCAAACGCATGGCTCAAGCCTTGTGCAGTGTTGTAGGAGTACCAGACGTATGATATGGCAATAAATGAATGAATTTACTAGCTTATTTTATAAAACGAATGACTCACATGCCTGTTTCGTGGATCAATGAGAATTGGATGCTCTCATTTAACTTTTGAAAATGTCTAACACGGTTTCAAAGTTAATATATAGGTCCTAATAATCTCATAATCATTTTTGGGTAAACGAATGTCCTTTTTTTAAACATTTTTTTATCTAACAAATCCTATTATCGATTATTGTTATTTTCGGAATGGCAATCCTATTTTGGATTTACGAGCTTCCGGATTTACAAACATTTTGGAATAACCAAACTTATGTCACTTAAATGACGAACCTTACTTCATTTTCTAACTATTAATCTCTCAGAATGTTGAACCTGATTTCATTTTCAGATTAATGAACCTTTGGACTAACAAACCGCTAGAAAGAAGAACGAATATTCAGATCAACGAACCCCTTTATTTCATTTTCGGACAAACGAACTTATGGGCGTGCGAACTTTCTGTTTTTCGAATGGTTAAACCTGGGTATAACGAGCCTTGAGAATAACGAGAATCAATGCATGATTTTGTGTGTGTGTGTGTGTGTGCTTTTGTACATCTTGGTATCATATTTCTCTCTTTATTTGTAGTTTCTTATGGCTTTTGCGACAAACTTGGCATTGTTCAAAACGGAAAATGGGATTCAAACGTCACTTGGTTTGGTTCGAAGACAACTCTTGTCTGTGAGAAAGGTTACGCCATTATTGGTAACGCGACACTGCAGTGTGGTGGACGACCTGGACGGTCCAATTACTTCCCAGTGTGGAATTCTGCCTCACCATCTTGCAACGAAGTGGCCGACAGTGTATTTGTCGAGCCCACCGGAGGTGAGGGGAGACTAATAGGGATCGCATGGATGCGGCGTCTGTCCGTCCGTCGTCCGTCCGAACGCTACAATAACTCTCTACTGAGGACTCTACTGAGGACAATTTCTATCAAATTGGAGGGCAGAGTGGTTATACAAAGTTACACATCTACCAAACATGAAGGTCACCTCAAGGTCAAAGGTCACAGGCAGGGTCAATGAACTTTAGGGCTCAATGTTAAGTTTTTACGGCGCGTTTTGATGATGGCTAAAAACTTTTGATCCATATCTCTGTTTGTAACCAAACTTGGATGGTAGATGTTCCCTGGGGATTTGAAGTTCATCACAAGGTCAAAGGTCGCAGACAGGGATCAACGAACTTTTAGGGCCCAATAACTTTTGGCTCATAACTTTTGATCCATATGTTCGTTTGTGACCAAACTTCCTGTAGTGGAGCGGCATAGCTTGAAAAATTAGAGGAATTGTGCATTTTATGATAAAAGCACCAAATTTCACACACATGTTGACAATTACATTTGAAATAAATTCAGATATTGGCCCATCGTAAATAGCGCCCTCAACGGCCATGGCAGCCATTTTTCAAAATGGCTGTCATAAATGCCATTTTTCGTAAAAATTTACAAATTTCACAAAGGAAAAATCAATAAGATTTTGCAAACGAGTTGGAAATAACATTCAAAATAAATTTAGATATTGGGTTACCGCAAATTGCGCCCTCAACGGCCATGGCAGCCATTTTTCAAAATGGCCGCCATAAATGCCATTTTTCGCAAAAAATCAAAAATTGCAGAAGGGAAAATCAGTAAGATTTTGCAAACGAGTGGGAAATAACATTCAAAATAAATTCAGATATTGGGCCATCGTAAATAGCGCCCTCAATGGCCATAGCAGCCATTTTTTTCAAAATGGCCTCCATAAATGCCATTTTTTGTAAAAATTTACAAATTTCAGAAGGGATAATCAATAAGATTTTGAAAACGTGTCGGAAATAGCATTCAAAATAAATTCAGATATTGGGCCATCGCAAATTGCGCCCTCAATGGCCATGGCAAGGATTTTTCAAGATGGCCGCCATAAATGCCAGTTTTCGAAAAATTGTACAAATTCAGAAGGGAAAATCAACAAGATTTTGCAAACGAGTGGGAAATAACATTCAAAATAAATTTAGCTATTGGGCCATCGCAAATTACGCCCTCAACGGCCATGGCAGCCATTTTGTAAAATGGTCGCCATGAATGCCAGTTTTCGTAAAACTTTACAAATTTCAGAAGGGAAAATCAATAAGATTGTGCAAACGAGTGGGATATACCATTTAAAATAAATTTAGATATTGGCCCATCGCAAATTGCGCCCCCTAACGGTCATGGCAGCCATTTTTTCAAAATGTGACCTGTCATCACAAAACAAACAGAAAGTCGCCAGACATGAAATTTTAGTGAAGAGTATATTCTGAAAGAGCAGACTTTAAGCTTTAAAATGATGTATAACTCAAGTCAAATGGACTGAGAAAAGAGGCTCTGAAGTGCAGTGTCTATTCAAGCGCTTAATCTTTACCAAGCCATGCTGGCTGAATAATGAATGGGACAAAAAACAGGATGTAAACCACTGGAGTAACAACAATGAAGGGATTATCAAATTAAACTTAAATTGAGCATGCCTTATCAACACATTCTGTCCTTAATCAATGCCAACTTTCAAAGCAATAGCATTATCCTTTCAAAAGTTATAGGAGTTGAAAGTGAAGAGTGTGTACAAGGTTTTTAAGAAATGAAAAGGGGACTCTAAAGACACACTTAATCACACTATTCCGCCAAAAATGTTCGAGATAAACTGCTAAAAAACACACTTTCCTGCCCGTTTTATGATTCCACATTTTAGCATAATGTAGAAGAAGACTTGCTCTTTCAGAAAATATGAAAAAGTCAAGATCGGCTCGGTTGACCCATTTCACTTACTTTCAGTCCTTGCACAAAATCAGTGTGTGCGACTTTTTTTTTCGCTGAGTGATGCATGGTCACAAATGGTCGCCATAAATGCAATATTTCTTTTTCTTTTATGAAGATGTCCTAATGCCGGAAGAAGACAATAATAAACATTTTTTTGCGCAAGTTGACAATTACATACAAAGAAGTTTAGACATTGAGCCATCATAAGCTGTGTTCTCAATTACTATTTTAGCTATTTGTCGAAATGGCTACAATACACACTTCTTTTTTTTGTCTTGAAAATTTGCTTGACTTCAGAAGGAGAAGGCAGTAGAATACTCACAGAGACATTGTACAATCTGAAATATGGTGTTAAACAAATCATTTGAGGAACAACTAAAACGAACAAGGCAAATGCTTAACGATTATATTTCACCAATGTTGAATGCATATTTTAGGTGGCAAACATGAAAAATTTCCGAAAAAGAGTAATATGAATATCCAGGGATAATGGCGCCATGTATTAACTTTGACAGTGACACCATTTCATTGAATATATGGGACTATATGACGTGTATCTATTCTATAAAGAAGCTTCCTAAATATTCTTAAGACAGATACGAAAAAATGGCCTTTCATTTTACGAAAAAAGTTAATTTACTCGCTATGCTTCCATTAACACACATACCTTTGATATCCATGCTGTTAGCCGTCACACGAGAAATACTGCAATTAGAACTAAACTGAAAACATGAATTTAGAACTAACCCATCAATGAAGCCTTTTTTTAATTTAAATTTCTTTGAACACCAGATTGCATGAGATATAATAGCTGTTTAGCAGTATTCTGTTGCTTTCTCCTTCTGGAATAAGCAAATAAAAAAAAGGAGTGTGTGGAAACCATTGTGACAAAGAGCTGCCATAGCCGTTGGGGACGATGTTTACATGGTGGCTCAATATCTTCATTTCAAATTCAAATTCGAATTCAAACTTGAATTTATTTGAATGTCTTTTGTCAATTTGCACAAGAAATTGTACTGTCTTCTTCTGGTATTATCATATTTTCACGAAATAAATAGCATCTATAGTGGCCATTTGGAAAATGGCTGCCATGGTCGTTGATGGTGCCATAGGCAATGACCCGATACATTATTTTCTTTTGAATATGATTTTCAACATATGTACAAATTTCATTGATTTTCTCTCTGAAATTAGCGAATCTTTCCAAAAAAGAAGAAGAAGCAGACATCCATGGCAGTCAGCATGGCCCTTGAGGGCGCCTTCTAAGAAGATTTATTTTTGAGTATAATTTCCAACTTGTTTGCAAAGTCTTATTGACTTTTCCTTGTGGCATTAGCAAATTTTTGCCAAAAAAAGGGGGGGGGGGCATCCATGGCAGCTGTTTTGAAACTTGGCTGCTAAGGCTGTTGAGGGTGCACTTTTGGATGGCCGATTATCAAATTCAGTTTGAATGTAATTTTCCACCTTTGTGGAAATTCTGATTGACGTCTGCAACACTTTACGAAAAGAGGACATTCATGGTGGCCATTTTGAAAAATGGCTGGAATGGCCATTGAGGGGGCAATTTGCAATGGCCCTATAAGTTTACTTTTAAATGTAATTTCCCACCTGTTTGCAAAATCTAATTAACAATGGCCAAATATTTAAATTCATTTTGAATGTAATTTTCCACTTGTTTGCGAAATCTCACTGGCTTTTCCTTCTGAAGTTAGCAAATATTTTGAAAAAAATGGCATTTATGGCGGCCATTTTGAAAAATGGCTGCCATGGCCGTTGAGGGCGCTATTTCCGATGGCCCGATATCTAGATTTATCTTTAATGTAATTTCCCATTTGTAACCAACATCTTATTGACTTTTCTTTCCTAAAATTAGCAAATTTTACGAAAACATGGCATTTATGGCAGCCATTTTGAAAAATGGCTGCCATGGACGTTGAGGGCACTATTTACGATGGCCCAATATCTAGATTCAATCTGAACGTGTTTGTCAACCTGTGTACGAAATTTGGTGCTTTTATCACAAAATGCACAATTGTTCGACTATGCCGCTCCACTACTGGTAAATGTCCCTTCTGAGTTGAAGATCACCACAAGGTCAAAGGTCATAGGCGGGGTCAATGAACTTCTGGGAGTTAGAAAAACATTAGTTTCTTCTACTCGAATGGACGAGACACATTTTGGCACTTGCCTTGTTTTGAATCCTTATAGTTTTCTACATTTGTTCTTCTTCAATAATCATAGGTTGTCGAGTAAAATGGTCTTACAGCGTGTTTTCAATAATAATAATAATAAAAAAAACCAATGATTAGTTACCTCGCACAACTCAGGAAAAAGAGTAAGGGTGGTTAAGATATTGTAAGCAAATTTATGTTATTTCATAGAAATGTTTATCGTTTACATTTAACCCCCCAAAAGGCATGTATTCAAATATCATTTATAGACTTCTGTCTCTAACAAGTGATCAAATTGCACTCTTGTAAAAGTAAAAGAAAACATAGCTAGGCGATAAATATTTATAAAACTGTTTTGAAGGTGTTAATGAATTCGTCTTGTAAAGGTTCATTATATTTCTCTTATTTCATTCCTAATCGCTCCTTCAAAGAACTTTGTATGTATTACCTAACGGTGACAGTATTAACATAAAGAAAAGACTGAGCTGTTAGTACATCTTATCTGTGTATTGGCAAAATGCTTCTTCTTAATTCATTATCTATTCACATTGCGGATTTAAAATCTTGATAGAAATATACGAATATTGTGAGTATGTGAAGGGGTAAACACAAACGAAATAAAAAAAAAAACAGAAGAAGATCGAACTACATAGCTTTGATGAGAAAGCCTAAGTGCATCTCTTTACAGTATCAATGACATAGACATGATAGACAAAGACATAGTTATCACCATGACTAAAAGAATGTTTAATACCTTACAGGAAGAAACCTTACCAGAGGTAAGAACTATGTGGTGATTTCTGTTAATATTTATTTGTGCGATTTCATTTGAAACCGCCTCTCATTCTCTCTCTCTCTCTCTCTTCCTGCAAGATAATTCTAATGTATCATCCCCTAGAATGTTTTGTGATCATCCTGGTAACGTGTCTAATGGAGAATGGGACTCAGGAATGACGTCATTAGGATCGTTGTTGACTCTCACTTGCAATGACAATTACGTCATCAATGGCAGTGCCACTATACGATGCATGCGATATCTGGACAGTAATATGTGACAGTGCACCTCAAAACGAACATAAAGTCGCACACACTGATTTTGCGTGAGGACTGAAAATAAGTGAAATGGGTCAACCTAGCCGAACTTGACTTTTTCATATTTTCTAAAAGAGTGGGTCTTCTTTTACATTATGCTAAAATTTGGGATCATAAAACGGGCAGGAAAGTATGTTTTTTAGCAGTTTATCTCGAACATTTTTGATAGAATAGTGTGATTAGGTGTGTCTTTAGAATCCCTTTTTCATTTTTGAAAAACCTTGTCCACACTCTCTTCACTTTCAACTCTAATAACTTTTGAAAGGATTGTGCTACTGCTTTGAAAGTTGGCATTAATTATGGACAGAATGTGTTAATGAGGCATGCTTAATTTCAGTTTAATCTCGTAATCCCTTCATTGTTGTTACTCGGGTGGTTTACTTCCTGTTTTTTGTCCTATTCATCGCACAGCCAGCATGGTTTGGTAAAGATTAAGCGCTTGAATAGACACTGTACTTCAGAGCCTCTTTTCTCAGTTCACACTTTTCCCGAGTTTGTGCTTTCTTTCCAATATTTTGATAGGTTAGAAGAGTCCATTTGATTTGAGTTATACATCATTTTAAAGCTTGAAGTCTGCTCTTTCAGAATATGGTCTTAACTAAAAATTCATGTCTGGCGACTTTTTGTTTGTTTTGAGGTGCAGGGTCACATATATCTGGCTGGAATGCGTCCATCCCAACGTGCCAAAGGGCAAAAGGTATGGAATACTGTTCATATGCTTTCAGCATTTTAGCTTATTTGTATGATATGGGCCTATTATAATAGCTGAGACATAATTGATCTGAGAACTTCATTTTCCCTTTGTTGAAACTATTGTACCAGGAGAAGCAAACAGAAAGAAACTTTCTTTCATGCAATTTTCTAGAGGTAATCAAAAACCATCTTTTTTTTAATGTAATAGCATGCAGAATGTATATCACCACTGGACAATGTTGGGCAGCCGTGTGGACACTGCATTATAAAGAAGCCCATTTCATTGCAACTGATTGACAAATTGCCCTACATCGACGTAAATAAGCACTGCATTGATCAGTGTTTTTTAGTAGTAGCCATGATAAAAAATCATGGGCGTACACACTCGAGCAGGATTCGAACCTACGACCTCCTGATCACCAGACAGGCGTCATCTCCACTAGACCACCGAGCTTTTGCCCGACAGCAAGTAATGAACATTTTATTCTTCCCTTGCCTCCTCAGACGGCATGGTCCCAGCCTCGAGCCATCTTGTCTTCCACCGTGGCCCGAACAGGCCACCCCCCCTTTTTACCAATATGCATATTCATGACATATCTCCCCCACAGAAGAAAACTGTGCCTGTCTTTGATGGTCAACACTTTTTAACAAAAATAACTACACTACTTTTTCTTACTTACACTGTGGTATGTATGTATATACTGGTCTTTCCAGTCGGATTTTCAAACGAATAAAATCGTTAGCAAAAATAAGCTGTGCACGCTTCAACCATAAGATTAAACACATAGAATCGATCTTTGCGGAAATCGATCAATTACGTTGATCGATCATCACTTTACATCGATCTTATATCAACTGGCGACTGCACCCAATCTATTCCAATTTTACCGTGATCGACCTAAACATCTCGACGTATTCACAATCGTAAAACTCATGGTACCGCCTTTGACACCACATTGGTTGGTACAGACGAACAATCATTGTAACGATATTCACATGTATATGAATATTCATGACGGCAGTGCCGTGGTACGTGCGTCGCCTTTGACACCATTAAACTTGCACTGGTTGGTGCAGACGAACAATCATTGTAACGACATTCACGTGTATATGAATATTCATGACGGCAGTGCCATGCTACGTGCGCGACGGTACGTGTACGCAGTTTGCTTAATAGATATGCATAAAAACGAATGAGAACGACCTAGCACTGGCTACGTTGTAACACAACAACCTCATTACCTATGCCGGAATGCGGGTACCTCATCACTGAAGTTCCCAAGAAAACGAAGGAGCTCTTTCTTGGAGGAGGGGGAGGGGAAATCTACGATTGCCTGGACTTTGGCACTATGTGGAAACACACGACCTTGACCTATCTCATGACCCAATTAGGTCACAGTGGTTTTGGCAAATTCACATTTTTCAAAGTTCACGACTAGTCCTGCCTTGGAAAGCCTTCCAAACAGATCTCTCAGATGAGCCACATGCTCCTTCCAACTACTGCTATATACCAAGACATCATCTAGGTAGACTACACAGTTTCCATGCCATGAGATCACACCATTCATTATTCTCGACATTGGAAGAGACCTTGTTGGGTCACAAACGCTGAGATTTCGTTTGCTTCCTCTGATAGTGGCACCTGCCAATATCTTTTCATGAGATCTATCTTGCTCACATAGGCTGCATTTCCAACCTGATCTATGCAACCCTCAATACGAGGAAGAGGAAAAGAATCCGTCTTCGTAACCGCATTGACTTTGCGGAAATCAATACAAAACCTTGTCGACCCATCTGGCTTCGGAACCAGTACTATTGGTGAACTCCAACTACTGTTGCTTTCTTCTACCATGATATGATGATACCATGTTCAAGCATGTACTCTACTTTTTTTTCGTTCTCAAGAGCCTTCTTATCATGATGAAGTCTGTATGGGTGCTGTTTTATTGGTTCGCTCTCACCCACGTCATCCTTGTGAACGGTGTTAGTTGCGCAACCTAACTTGTCCCTACACGACTCTGGAAAATCTTGAAAAATTCCAACCACATCCTTCCTCTCTGATTCCGGCAAATGACCAAGCAATATCGCTGGATTAGACATCACCTTGGAATTGTCTACCCTGGGAATCATTCCTGACTTGAAGTCTACTTCAGGCAGACTCTCTGCATCACTGGGTACATCATCCTGTACATGGACTGCAGCAACACCAGAGGAGTCATTGATGCTCTTACCACCTGCATCTATTTCTACCTGTGCTTCAATCAAAGCAGACTGACTGAAAAATGGCTCAGAATGAACCGCTTCATCCATACTCTCACTCGTTTTGGCGAGAAGTGTATCTCCCAATTTTCAGCTTCATTGTCTCCTTTCTTGTTCTCTTTCTCCTGGGATTTTCTGTTCCAAGGTTTCTGTAGCTGAATCACTAACCGGTTGAGAACACACAACGGGTAAAGGCACTACCTTACCACCAGCCAAATCATTTCCCAAGAAAAGAGAAATACCTCTCATTGGCAAATTGTCAACAACACCAAATGTCACCAACCCACACACAAGTTGACTCTTCAACTCAATACTGTACAGCGGGATGGGTTTATATCCCCCATTGACATCCAGGATAAGAACCTGTTTGCCACTGAAATCACTTTCATCCAATGACGACTGATCTATGACGAGAAGAGTTTGTGTGGCCCCTGTATCTCTCAAAATGGTGACAGGAATCTCATCACCCCTACTGAAGCTGACCACAGCACAGGACACATAATCCTTGTACCTCTCATCAATCTCATCATCTTTCATGCACTGAGTTTGAGTTGCTACACTCTGACTCATTCCATGCACTCCACTTGACACACGTACAAAACCATTTGGCTCTGATTTCTCTTGTTTTCCAGCATTTTTCAGCTTTAGCTTAGGGCACTGAGTTTTTACATTTCCCTCAGACTTACAGTAGTAGCAAATGAGCTTTCTTTCATTCCTAACACCACTGCTCTGCTTAGCACTACCACTTGCTGAATGGGCACTGCAGATGGGTTTAGACTTTCCACCAGCCTCACCAGACTTCTCTCCCTGGGAAAACTTCCGCCTAACAGGGGGTGACCTCTTCCCCTTATGCGTAAGCTCATAACTGTCAGCCACCATCACATCAGTCTTTACGGTGGACTTCTTGGAGTCGTTGACATGCGTCCGCACATCAACTGCCATGCAACGCTTGCATTCTTCTAGGAGGATAATTTCTCTCAATGCCTCGTAAGTAAGATCTACCTTCAAACATCTAATCCATCGATCGAAAGCGACCTCTTTCCTTCTCGCAAACTCAACATGAGTTTCACCTTCAGATCGTCTGATGTTACGAAACTGCTGCCGATATGCCTCTGGCACCTGTTCATAGGACTGCAGAATTGCATCCCTCATTTTCTCATAATCGAATGCATGTTCACAACTCAGAGAGGAGAAAACAGCCTGGGCCTTTCCTGTCAGCACCTCTTGTACTAACAATGACCACCCATCCTTCGGCCACTCGAATTTTATGCTACCCTCTCAAACGTTAAGACAAATAATTAATCTAAATCCTTCTCATCAAATTTTGGCATCAACTTAACTCTACTTGCCAAATCAGATCCAATCGACCTCTGACCTCTATTCTACATGGAGTCTCTAGCCTGCGAATTCACCGCTTCAAACCGCATTATTTCCAGCTCCATTCTTTTCCTTTCCATCTTACGCTCATGCTCTGCCGCTCTGAGCTTATCTCTCCGCTCTTCAATTTCTAAGTTCTCCTTCTCACTCAAATCATCTCTCTGTGATTTTTTACTCTCACCATCACTGCCTGAAAATTCGACAGGAGGCACAGTGCTCAAGTTTGCATGCTTAACTACAGCATCAAGAATTTCTGCCTTGCGTGTGCAACCGGTCAAATCTACTCCTAGCCTATTAGCTACAGTCTTCAAATTGGCCTTGACCAGCCTTTTCAACCCGGTCACTGTTTAATCCTGACCAAGGAATTCTTCCACATCAATATTGGCCATGATAAGTAATGTACGTGTAATTCTATGGCTACGTATTACTGTACGACCGCACAAAATGCACACAACCGAATCGAATGTCACAGCTAACGAAAGGCAATTGCAAACGACCACAATTATGGGTCCGGAAGACCAAACAAAAAGACACAAAGTCACAAAACGTTACCTGTAACCTACAACTTTGCAGCAAACACGCAAACAATCAACTCCAGGTCATAAGTTTTCACCTTACCCTAGAAACGGAGGCAAATTACACCAAACGCCCCACCAAACGATTGTCATGTATATAACCAGTGACCACAAACGTGACTACAATCTACTCACCGCATCAAAAATGCGTAGCTGGGACTAAGCCAACGTCTCCGCAACGACGATACCGTCGACGAACTTCAACTTCCAAACACAACATGAATTGAATGTCCACTTCCTCCCGGACAAGCCCCCAATTATTGCGGAATGAGGGAAATCCTGGTGGGAAGGGGGGGGGGGGGGGGCAACAACATGTCACACATTCTGAGAGAAAAAACATGTGTACAATATCACTCAGATGTGGATTAGTGTCTCAAGCGTTTGTGAATTGTTAGCGCCAGTATGTTTTCTAAGAAATGTTGCTAAGAGATGTTGATATTAAGTTTTTATTTCAGCTACGTGTGATCACCACCAAGGAGGGAATGAAATGTTTTTAACACGCAACCATTGTATCTGCGAATCATGGTCTCCATAGAGAATGAATTGACAATAAGAAAAAAAAAAAGCCTGGCTTAGAACCTGACACCTAATGGTGCTAGTGACCAATGATCTTTGTAAAGCTAACTGCAAACAATATGCACCTTAGAACTGATCCTAGCGATTAAAACTTAAAGAGATGGTACAGTATTGGTAAAGATGAGAATTGGGCTTCTAACTTTTTGCGAGATACCAAGAAAACACTTACATGGAATAGTACAGAGCATACCATTTTACTTGGAATCCAGAGTTTATTTGATGAAAATCGGGTTTGGAATGACTTAAACATCCAAAAACAAGGTAAAACAAAGCGATCTGAATAAAGCGTGAGTCCCACACTTATTAGAATTGCTCTATTTTGGATATCTCAGCCATTTCAGAACCAATTTTCATCAAATACACGTTGGATTCCTCATGGAACTACATGTTCTTTCACATTTCATAAGAGGTTTCTCATTATCTACATGGCCATATGCATTTTTTTTTTCAAGAGTGCTAGATAACGTTTAATGTTGGGGCTACACGCAGGGAGTGGAGCGAGGGAATGGTGTGAGAGGGGGCTGGGGTATTCCCCCACAACACGAGGGAGATTTTGCAGTTTTATGATTTTAATGCAACGATCTGGTGTACACTTTCGGTCTACTATCGTCTACACGATGTACTATGAAGGTGGATAGCGCTCATCGGCAATTAGAAAATAAACGACAGTGAACGATAATGCCATACGTACCCTGACACTATAATGAACAGAAATATATACCAGAATTAAGACAGAAATAAACACAAAACATGAAAATAACCCAAATTCCTTGATTGTTGTTTGATTTTCTCATTTAATGATCAAATTACTTGAAATATCCGAATCGAAAAAAGAGGAGTTTTAAAATGGGGGGGGGGGGGGGGGGGGGGGGGCTACTGACCCTTCCCCCTCCCCCACGATGCGTATAGCCATGACAGGTAGAATGTATCGCGTAACGTTCAAAATTATCAACACTATCATAGACGTGTAATCAATTTTCTCAACAGGGAGTTAGATAGAGGAAAAAAAACCCACCAAAGATTGCTAAAGAAAAAGTAAATAACAGATATATGTGCTGCTTTCTTTCATGCAAGAGCTATCATTGTATCATTTTACTTACTCTGCCGTGTATTATTTCTTCACCAATTCCACTTCACGCACAGTTACTACTCCTGCGCACAAGGGTAAATTTCTGCTGATTTCACTGGCAGTGTCGTTTGTGGCTTTTATCATGCTGCTTCTCATCGAAATTACGACCTGGTACCTGCATCGGAGAAAGAAGTAAGTTTCAAGAAAGTCAGGGTTTCATATTTTGGAGTCCCTACGAATATTTTACAGACTGGGAAAATGTCTTCAAAGCCAGTTCATGAGATGAATACTGGTATTATAAGATTATAAGTGGAACCAATTCTCTAAACGGTGACAAAGAGTCAAGATTCAAATTTATTTCATTTCCTTCACATAAACAGAGAAATTGTATATAATGTATGAGTACAACATATTTGTAATAATTTCAAATAACATGATTTAACAAAGTACATGTGAAAATGAATAACAAATGAAGAAAATTTGTATTGTTTAAATATACACATATGCATAAAGTACAAGTTCATTAAGGATGGGAATGGAAAAGGATAAGATAGATCACGGTTTTCTGCCGAGAATGTTATAAAATGGGATCAATACTGCAAACGGTAACACAGATAAGCAAGATCACAACTTATACCTAGGGGGCAAAACCCCATTTTGGGGGGATATCAGACATGGGCTGTTGTAAAAGGTTGTTGGGTGTCAAAATGTTCAGGGGATCATTCTTGACAACTTCTAGGTGGACTACCTGAAAATCATGCTGCTGGTTAAAAATGGTGGCCATTTTTTCAAAATGGCCGCCATATGTAAGTAATACTCGGATATTTTTGGCAAATAACTTTTGAAAATTGCCTTTAATTAACATGTGTGTGGTATCAAATTAAAGAGAATTAAATTATCTACAAGAATATACCACATTTGAGTGGTTTAAATGCAGTTTGCATAAACATTTCTCGGCCAAAATCAATTTTTTACTAATTTTTCCACATTATGTAAATTTTGCAAAATTACTATTTTGTTCATATTCCAAAAATTATAGCAACTACAGATCTCAAAGTTGGTAGAAAACTGTCTTTATATATGAATAACAATGTGTGAAAATTACAATTTCATTGCTTTCCTAAATGAAAAGTTATGATGTTCCAAAGTGGACACTTTATATAACATAAAACGGAAGTTTTCTAGGTTTTCTGTTGCATATGCATACAGTGTATGTACAACTTTCGTTGGCCTTTAGATATTGAATAAAATGTGCCTGTAGTGATCCGCTCCATTAAGAAACGAATATTTTGAGCTCTGACTGTAATTCACATGGCAAAGATAGTATTATGTCAAGAAGTCGGTATTTCACGAAACCATTAGTGCAACATGGTCTATGTCAGTGTGCGCGATATGAGGGTGATCAGGCATGTACAATATACATAATGTTCAGCTGAAATCGGAACCTAATTTGCCCAGTTCAGACAAAATGGTCTATGTATCGTGGTCCATATGTGTGCAATATATGGGGTAATGTATTCTCAAAGATATCTTAGTGATGTATTTCTGACCTTTGACCCATATTTGCACAGCCAAGATGGCTTCTGAGCAATAACTAGTTATCTAATAAAATTATTATGGGTCTGTATACATGTATGTGTGTAAAATATGAAGGCGATCATATTTAACAAGATAAGAGATATAATATCTGTGACCTTTGACCCAAATATGGACTGCCCATATGATGTCCTAGCAAATTGTTGTTATTTCTGCTGACGATCCATGTATCATGGTCTATATGTGTGTAAAATATGGGGTGATACGTATCATATACTGACGAATTAGACAAAGAATGAAGTATTAATTGACCTTTGACCATTCTTTGCACTGCCAGGATGGCATCTAAGAAAAAAGTTTTTATTTTGTGAAATGGTTCTTGCAACAATGGTCTTTGCTCGTGCAAAAATATGGGAGTAATAAGGCATGTATTTACCAAGATACAGGATAAAACATTTTTTACCTTTGACCCTAATTCATACAGCCAAGATGGTATCCGATGAAGTAAAAGTAGTTGTTATCACATAAGATGGTGTACATGTATATGACATGGACAGTGTACAAGCCATGCAGCAGGTTCAAACTGATGGTGTGTAGGCCTACATTTCAGAGACCATGAACAAATACTGCACATTTCCCCATGTAGATGTATTTGGATTGGACAGTCAGGGTTGTCCGACAAGACCGACATTCATGAGTCATACAGCCCACGAGTCCTACACTAGGCAAATAAAGCTCATGAGAGCGACACTAGGTAAAAACAGCTCACGAGTTCGACAGACACAACACAAAGTTTAATGGGTCAGTCTCGTGGCCCTTGTTTGCTAGTGTCGAATTCATGGACTGTATGACTTGTGGGCTGTATAACTCTAGGTTGTATGACTCGTGAGTGTCGGTCTCGTGACGAGCACCAGGACAATCTTGACTGGAAGAAAAAGACAGAGGGTGGGAGTTTTAACGCCACTACTGCCATTGTCGCTGAAAACCAGGACAAACACTCAGAGAATGTCCGGGAAGGTACTAAACTGTCCAATCCACATTCACACAAAAGAAAGACGCTCTTTGATGATGAAGACCAACCCTTTTACAAATGCCATATCTCAGGTAAAGACATCTAGGTCACTTCAACATATAGAGAAACTCGAGAGTTTGATAACATCTTCAGATATGCAGGTTGATAGGAGTTTTGCTTGTGTGGCGCCTCGGCGGAATGATCACATCTTTGCGATTGTGAACTGGTACAGAGGAATGGAGAAGCAGAACTTTCTGGTTTTTCTGCCTTCTGCGCTGATCTCTATCCACAAAGAACATCAAGTACCATTGGCTATCTATCTTTGACCCCATCTTCCCGAATGGATCCGGCTGTTCTAAAGGAGAAAATGATGCGACTTGTCAGGTATCACAATCGGCCATCAACATTTAATAATCACAGGATATCAGGCTATATATGAACTTGCAGTCGCCATCACAATCAAGCATCGTGGATAGTTCTTGCTACTGGGCTGCTTTCATCTAGCTCACAACTACATGAAAGCAGTTTGAAAGATAATCAGGGAAGCAGATGTAGAAGATCTTCTCGTTGCTGCTGGTCTATGCCAGGAGGAGACCAGCAAGAAGATGTTTGGTGAAAAAGCTGACTATTACCAGACCATACATGCCCTGAGAATCCTGAGTGAAGCTATGTGGAGTTTGTACTGGGAAGCATTCGAAGCATGGATGCCTGATAAGGAAACCAGCCACAGGTGGAATCTATCCTGAAGATGCTGTTTGACAAAGACATTGCAACCTCCAAGAAGTTAGACATGATTTAGAAATCCAAAGAGCAGTAATAAGCCCTGCAGGAACAGATGTTTTTCCAAGAATCCGTGATTGAACAACCAACTGCAATCTTCTGGACCACCTTCTCGGAGATGTTAGACATTCTTCACAGGTTTAAGCACTATCTGCTACCAGCGAGAGACTGACTGGGTAGGACATCTCTGTGAATCATCACAAATGCTACCTTACCACCAAGTAGCAAGGCACTACAAACATGAACATGGTCTTTGCCTCTCTGTCACAATATATCTGACTGAGAGGAAGAAACTACCTGTAACAGCCTCAGATGTTAATAAAGCATTATGGTAGGTGTATCATTTGTAGGGAGGAGAATGGATGGCAGTCACAATAGTGTATCTCACATCATGCTTCTGGAACAACCCTACTAGTGCACATGCCAAGGAAGGAAGTGTTTGAATGGCATTACACTAAGCCATGCAGCACAGATGAGTGGGTTTACACAAAACCATTCATTAATTGTGACCCTGCACCTCAAAACAAACAAAAAGTCGCCAGATATGAATTTTTAGTCAAGACCATATTCTGAAAGAGCTGACTTTAAGCTTTAAAATGATGTATAACTCAAATCAAATGAACTCTCCTAACCTATCTAAATGTTGGCAAGAAAGCACAGACTCAGGAAAAGTGTGAACTGAGAAAAGAGGCTCTGATAAAGTACAGTGTCTATATTCAAGCGCTTAATCTTTACCAAACCGTGCTGGCTGTGCGATGAATGGGACAAAAAACAGGAAGTAAACTATCAGAGTAACAACAATGAAGGGATTATCAGATTAAACTGAAATTAAGCATGCCTCATTAACACATTCTGTCCATAATTAATACCAACTTTCAAAGCAGTAGCACTGTCCTTTCAAAAGTTATTAGAGTTGAAAGTGAAGAGTGGACAAGGTTTTTCAGAAATGAAAAAGGGATTCTATTCTAGACACACCTAATCATAATATTCTACCAAAAATGTTCGAGATAAACTGCTAAAAAACACACTTTCCTGCCCGTTTTATGATACCAAATTTTAGCATAATGTAAAAGAAGACCCGCTCTTTCAGAAAAGATGAAAAAGTCAAGTTTGGCTAAGTTGACCCATTTCACTTATTTTCAGTCCTCACGCAAAATCAGTGTGTGCGACTTTATGTTCGTTTTGAGGTGCACGGTCAGAATTGATGTCTCTGAAGAGCTGAAATCTATGCTATGCATCTTCATTCTTACAGCCCCCACCATGAATCAAGTGTAAATCGAGTTTAATGGATGAAGACCTGGCGATCAAGAATGGCAGCAGTTGAGACAAATCTGTTCAGTGCAATTACAACTTCCCTGTATAATAAAGTGTAACAACTGGACAATGCACCGATTCCAACGTAAAGGACAATCAGGTTAGAGTGAAACAAATTGGTCTAGAGGCATTTTCTCAATCACTGACTAGTGATTAGAAGAAAACAAGTAGCTGAGCACATTCAACACATATAACAAGACTCCAAAGAAGTCTGTGGATAAAATTCAGCAGCATCAGGTCAGAGTAACGAAATAAGTGACCATTTGCTTTAATACATATGATTCTGCATTATTGTCAGTGGCTGAGAATTACGACTTTGTTGACTTCATTGGGAATCACGAATGCAGTGAATACCCACTATCTCTCTTCAAGGATGATAGCAGCACGAGAACAGGCACCAAGTCAAGCCGTGTCAAAGTTCTGATAAAGGACACTGAAGTGACCAGCAGTGCCCCAACTCGACAGAAAGACAACAGTAGTCTTTGATGCCATGTATGCCATTTGACGTTGGTCTTTTCACAAAGATGACATTTTCAGAACCATTGCAGGCAGAACGATACAAATTCCTGCTGCTGAATGATGTACCTGCTGGTACCGAATTCATACACTTCTGCTGTGACAAATGCAGTGGGCCATTACCACCTTTAAGTCTGCTGAGCAAGAACACACGTCAAAACCTGCTTAGACATAGGAAATCAATGATCATTGCATGGTCCCTGACACACAAGATTTCTTTGTAGTGGCAGCAAATGAGGCTAAACTCCTAAACTTCCTCTGTGAGAAATGGTCTTCACTCTGCTGTTAGCCCGCCTCATATCTACCTAGGTGGTGGCTTTACAGAAGAAGCGAGAAGCATGTTAATCGCGAAAGAGTCTGTTATGAATGTCCCTGCCCTGAAATCAACACAAAAGGATGCTGATACAAGAGTGATACTGCACAATTTGTACAGTGCCCCGAATGACAGAGTTAAAAGAGTTGTTATCCATGTGAATGATACAGACATTATAATTTCTAATAGTATATGTATGCCTACACTCTGGTGCAACACATGTAAAAGATCTACCTAAACTATGGGTGAGGACAACTCAGGATGCATATTTACAGATCTATGATTTGGTATTTATGGCACCTGGAACTTCACAGTGTTGTGCAATGCCTGTCGTCCATAGTCTAAAGGTATAACCTTGAAAGCCAGTGCAAATAAATCATGTGGCGGAGCAAGGCTGCCTGTATAAAGGTAGAAAATGCCCTTGTGGCTGATATGAAAGTGCTAACTTCAGAGCGTTATAATTTTTTTAATGAGATATGCAATGAACATGTAATTTTAACAGAATAATGCCCATATGTATGGACTGTTTTCCAGAAAGTTTGAATTCTGTAGGACAGATGATTTTTGAAGTATGACAATTTGCAGTTTTGCAGAATTCAAATTTTTGGTAAAAATTGTAATAAAAGTTATATTTTGGCTGGAAATTTTTATGCAAAATATTACCAAACCAATCAAATGAGGTATCATCCTGTAGCAAATTTAATTCTCTTTAATATGATACCTCGTACATGGTGGTTTAAGGTAAGACTCAAAAGTTATTTGTAAAAAATATAAATATTAGTTAAACATGGTGGCCATTTTGAAAAAATGGCTGCCATTTTTTTCCAGCAGCATATTGTCAAGGTAGTCCACCTAGAAGTTGTTCAGGAGGGTCTTCTGAACACATTGATACCAAACAACCTTTTACAACAGCCCATGTCTGGTAAACCTGTCTTGCCCCCTGGGTATTATTTTTTACTGCCCATAGCAGCACTTTCGTTTCAACCATTTCCTGGTAGCTCAGCAAATTCTGTATAGCTGACATGGCAGAGAGCTGGACAGAGATACAGTGGCTGCATGAGGTCGAGAGATTTAAATGGAACTAAAACAACTGTTATGTACCAATATACTTCCGATTTTATTTGATGGTATCACATGGTGAAACAATGAAACGGCTCCCTGCTCATTATTCTGCTGAGATTAGTTTAAATACAAAAAAAAAATAAGATACGGATTTGTTTGTATGTCTAGAAGAATGTTTATTCAGCACTAACACAAAAAACCACTCAACAGAAATATAGTTAGGCCTACACACACGCATTATTTTCTGGTCCATTGCATAATTAATGATGCTGTACAATGAATAGCATGATTATTAGACAGATTTATTGGTAAAGTTCCTTGAACCAAAATTGCACCATAATGTACATTTTGTTAACCACATGAAGACATAGGAAACCAAGTTCACGTAAGCATATGTAATGTACCCTGCTTTGCCTTCAACCTGAAGAAAAAAAGACACATACACACACACACACACACACACACACACAACACAGTTTGGAGTACATGTAAGTACATTGTATGCACTAGGCTTACTAGGGAAATCACTTTGTCATGTTTAGTTTTATTTCAGTTTTATATTTTTTAGTTTTATATGAAAATGAAAGTGAGAGAGTGGGTGATAAATCTCGGCATTGGAAATTGGGATTTACGAAAGTCAAAACCAATACAAAGATATCAATTACGAGAGGTTGATTTCTCCATATTATTTCCTAGTGACCAAGTATGAAATGGTGTGATATATAGATATATTTGTCCCGCTAGTCATTTGCTTATACAGCTGAAATTTTATACTTATCGAAGATCCTGTGATTTACGGATCAGAAGGCTAAACACATCAGGAAATATAAATAGAATGAAAGTTTTGCGGATCATTTTTCTTTTATCTATCACTTTCTATGCACTTGATGAATTCATCCCACAGAAACTGGTTTTTACTTTTTATGTTCAGTTTTTGTGTGTATATGTTACAGAATTCAGTTTAAAATGTTTTTTAAACATAAATATTTAGAGCTCATAAGCAAAGTTGTTTCGTCTTATATACTTCAGATACAAACCTTCATCACATCGAAATCAGACAGATGGTGACATGAATAACGATAACGTTCAACCTCCAGTCTCTGGTACTCCCTCCACCAATTTGGATTACCCAATGCATACTTGGGTCAACAGTACAGTAAGAACTGTCATTCAAATTCCTGCTGTCCTCGAAGAACCTGCAAGTGATCCACATCAATCTTTACATGTCTACCAGGATGCTGAGGAGGTACGCAGATGTGGTGCGAAGATTCCAATAATGTCAGAGCACCCCTATTCGGTGGACAGTGGTGGGCATTGCGGCGCGTATCGTCCGCCGGGAACATTAGATCCAGAGTACCGGAGAGGAATCGAGGAATATAAGTACTACAATGCGGTCTCCAGTGGTTTTGGCAGGGGCACTGTGACGAAACAAGTTCGTCTGTTTGACTCGACTGTCTACAATACACTTGATAGTGCACGGGACCCTGTCGTTGGCCATAGTGCCATGATATCGCAGAAGATTGAATGCGTTGAGAATACTAGCTGTACTTGGAATGCTGACATCGAAGGTGCAGAAACGTCTCTGAAATCCCACCCACAACGAGGACCTGTGAGAACCCTTGACTGGAACACTACGGACGGCGGAAGTGCTTATGACATCACCGGTGCCGGAAGCATAGCATACGACGGACGAAAATTGCCTGTGGTCACACCGAGCTACCCAATTCCTGACAATAATATGACAGAGGAAGAATTGTTGAGAAAGCCCACTATGTCCCCTCTCCGCACTAATCACCAACCTCTGGGGAACCTCGGGGAACTCTTTTACTACCAGTTGGACTCAAGTGAGGCTGCTGACATCACCATTAGCCAAGCACCACAATCTCCGTCAGCATTCGACTCGGATGACTACAACCTGTTGAATCCTCGCCCAGGCTTTTTACCCTGTTATCCAGGGCTTGAATCTCATGCGAGAGGAGGTCATAAATACAACGACAAAGATACGGCAGTAAATTCAAATCTCATAGAGAGTAGCTCCGAGGAATTGTATGCTAAAGTAGATAAGCAGAACAAAAGGCGTTCAAATGAAAAGGAATCAGTTGTCTCTCACCAGGGCGCCACAAACGTCATAAACGGCGCTACCGCAAATTGGCCTGTCGAGGAACTCTACGCAAAGATATATAAAAGAGGAAGAAAGTGTTAAAAGAGGCTTGTAAAGAAAGGCATGTCAAGAAGTTGAGCATTTAAGTTAAACCTTCTGGGATAGGTATTTTACCATTACAAAAAAACAAACAAACAAATTGTTTAGGTACAGTGATTATATTTGATCAGGAAAATGACAGAGCAGGGAGGTGTGATCTCCCTGGGCAGAGTTGACCTTGATTTCAGCACAGAGGCATCTTGTGGCGTTTTTAGGGCAATTTGAATACAATCCCTACAAGAATACAAACAAAAACACAATATGCACTATCAGGGACTACTCGCCTTATGGCTTTGCACAGCGGAAAAACGATCAGATGTGGAAAAAAACAAGGTTTTGGGGCATTTTATTTTCGCATACGCTTTGTACGTAGTATTTCATTTAATGGACTTGACACAGTTATGATCGCATTTTAATGACCTAAATACTTCATGACTACACGCAGTGGCCGTACAGAAAAAAACACTCAAAAAATCAACTAAAAAGAAAAAAACAAACAGATGCAAACATAGGAATATACAATTACAACTGCATCTGTCCAATTTTTCTTTTGCATTGGCATATGGACACGAACTCTCCCCAATATATATTTTTTCTTTTGTGTGTGTGTGTGTGTGTGTGTGTGTGTGTGTGTGTGGCTTGGATTTGCTCTCAAAGAGTCGTGTTGTTTCACTGTAAGTTTGGTTGTGGTGAAAGATATTTTCTGTATTTATCTTTCCAATTTAGCATTTTCCTCACATACTCCAAACAATAATCCCAGTGAGAACTGTTTAACTTCACAGCCAGATACTATGAATCTAATGGACATTTTTTCTTAAAGATATTGTTCATATTTTCACTCTCTATTAATCTGAACAATGCTAACTTTGACAAACTGTAGACAGTCGAATTGTTTAATCAGTGGCGTGAAGACAGAGCATTTTGTTAGTCTTGGTGATTATCTATTTTGAAATACGGATATGAATCATTGTCAGTGCTTTGATAATTTTGTAATTGTGAATCAGATAGGAGACTGATAATGAGCGTGATGTTGTATATATATACTTCAGTCAAAATACATCTTCTTTTATTCACATCCCCTCACAAACACACCCACACACATACATATATATATACACACACACTCATAACCTTCAAAACTTTTATACATCAATCTCTCATTTAGACACAAACTACATTCACTAATATCTTTTAAAACTGTTGTAACTCACTCAAGTGAACACACACCTGCATAATAGGCATATCATACGCTACACGATTTTGACTCGGTACATTTCAATATTTTTTATTTCCTCCGATGTCGTGTATCTCTGAGATTGGTATTGATATCATCTTTATTGGTTTTTTTTTTAAATCTCTTGTAGGTCTACGAATCTATGTCATGTACTGTAGGTTATAACTGTGTTCTGTGTATATGTGTGTATGTATATCACTTTGTATATTCTGATATGTTCTGTGTATGCCTGCAAACCGTATCCGGGCAATTACCCCCCGGCTAAATACTGGTTAGTGGTAAGGTTAGAGTAAAGATTAGGGTTAGGATTAGGTTTAGGGTTAGGAATTTGGGTTAGGTTTAGGATTAGGTTAAGGATTAGGATTAGGATTAAGGCCAGGGGAAGGGTCCAGGTTAATTGCCCAGGGGGTAATTGCCCTAGACCCCTGCAAACAAATTTCCATAAATTGGCAATCTGTCGATGCTACTGTCTGTGGACGAAACCTGGAGATGCTAGATGCATCTGTTGATGCTAATCAACATCCATGGACACATTATAGGCCTATAGTATGAATCAAGCATGACAAGCATTGGACATAAAACACAGTGATATGTTATAATTAAGAGTGCTGTGACAGGCAATGCAATCATATTGTTTCAGCGCATGAAAATAATCATATCATTCCCACTTTGTGTATTTCCATTCACACGAAATTCGGGTACTTGCGCATCATTTAGTGATGAGGTTATGCAGGCAATAGATGTCTTCATAGAATGATTAATAGATAATTTTCCATTTATGTGTACAGCAAAGCCAGCGTAGGATGTCAACATTATACGGACAACTGACATAGACTCGCAGGCGCTATACAAGCACTTCTGGACACAATAGCGGAAAAAAGAGGAAAGAAAATCAAAAATCAAAACTGAAGAAATCAGCAATCAATAAAAGGAAATCTTAAGCAAAATACAAAAATATCGGATCTTGAAGTCATCGGTTCTACAAGAATCATCATTGTAGGGTGGAAAACTTGCTAAAACAGCTCTGGAGTAGGTTACTGTCGGCACCAGAAGATTGCATACTTGTTGCCATCTATAGCGCTGCACAACCGAGAGTATGAAGGAATGTTTATGATATGCAGATTATGCTGAATGGAGTAGCTGAGGGTCAGCAATGTATTTTTCTGGCTCAGTCCCATACATTGACATTACTGCTGGTTACTGGTATGGCACTACGAAGCGGTGTGTACAAGTTGAATAATCTTGTCCATTCTGTTTTTATGCGTTCTATCATGTTCCGGCAAGGGCGCCAAGGAATAGAATTTTATTGACATGGTAATACCGAATCTACTATCACGTATACAGCTCAATAATAACAGTTAAGGGTGTTTAAAAAGACATGGTATCGATGACTGACAAAATATAATTGTCACTTGTCTCCCTGTCTTCTTTTTGCTCTTCATTCATCTCGTTCTGAGTGCATATGTGCATGTGTGAATGTGTGTTAAACTACATTTGGGAACAAGTTTTGTTCCCCCACCCTCTCTGTCTCTATCTCAACTGATGTACGCACCAGTTAGTCTTATCTATATGTTTTGGCGTGGGTTTTGGTTGACTGTGTTGTCATGATCACAGTCGAGATTATTGGTTTTTTTTTTCAAAGAATAAGGACTTTAATTACAATCACATGTTACTTCTAAGATGTCCTAGCCTTTTCTTCTGCTGTTTTGTAGTACTTTAGATTTTGCTGAACAAAATAAAATGAAATGAATGAAATAATGTGTGAATGAATGAATGAATGAATGTTACATCAAAGAAAACTTTTATACATAATGCAAGTGAATTGCCTGTTCGAATGGACCAGTTTCAAATGACAACAAAGATAGTGTGAACACACACACACAAAAATAGAATATCAGAGAAAGAGAGAGAGAGAGAGAGAGAGAGACACACACACACACACACACAAAGCAAACAATGGAAGGACAGTTTGGAACCAAACTCTCTCTTTACATCGTGTGCTTTGTTGAGCTTCTAGACCTCTGAGACCCTTGGAAGCAAAGATGGCATGATCGTACAGAAATCTTAACCTTGTGTATCTGGAATAAGTATTCTCTCTCTCTATCTCTCTCTATGCCTGTGTATGTGTGTGTGTGTGTGTGTGTGTGTGAGTGTGTGTGTGTGATATCCACCTCCGTTGTTGCATTCAAAGAATTGAAATGTAACGGTCTGATATCCATTTTTTTTGTGTGGAATATTTGGGATTTTTTTTTTTAAATTGAAATTCAACGATCTGGGGCCAGTAACTTTTGAAAGAATATCTGCAAATCGGACGGGGGTGTGGTATCTCCTTTCCACACGAGAAAGCTTTTTACACTTTTCGTAATTGAAATTCAGTGATCTGATACACCATTACACGAAATATTTGAAAAATTATCAACGAAAAAGAAAGGTGCACTGAATCTATGGAGGGTGTAGTATATGCATTTTTAGAATTGAAATTCAACTATCTGGTGCACAATTTGATTGAAACAAATAGATAATCAATTTTCTTTCAACAATTAGATAGGCCTTACACTGGAATAATGAGAATGGCTAAGTTTAGGAATCAGTTAGCTGTTGCATCACTTTTAAATTTGTGGCGGTAGATATATTGCTCACCGGCAATGACAAAATAAACGATAGTGAGTGGGGGTTGTGACAAATACAACTATAATGCCATGCTTATTCCCGCCACACGATAGTCGTTAAGCACGATTTCTCATTAACTTTACTATTAAACTGACTGGAAAATGTTATTCCATTCTAAAAGGAAAAGAGGGATTTTGATTCTGTTTGTTTGTTTGGAGGATAATGTTGTCCATGATTGTGACCAAGTCTATTTTAAAGCATTTTTATACCTTAGTTATAATTGAAATAACGTTTGACACTATATCTGTAACTAGCTGACTCAGATACATTCAAACATGATTAATAGACTGAATGTATTGAGAATACGGGTACTAATAAATGGCGACAGCTAGCATCACGATTCTAAATACCAATTTTCTTACAACATTGATTGACAATAATATTCAATATTTCAACAAAAGTGTGTAACAGATCGTTTGATTTCCATTCTAAAAATGCAATGTATCTCCCTCGTGTTAAAGGAGACATACACACTCTGCCGCACGCTCATCCCGGTTGCTGGCTGTGCATAGAATTAGATTTTTAAATGATTTAATCACTATGAAATGAGAAACCATGCATAACTTGCACTATTTAAATGACTGCATTTTCTTTTGCCTTGTAACTTACACAATTAGATTACTGCATCTTTCGCACTGGAACTTAAATGATTAACCAGCTTTCAGTTATATTCTTTCATTGAACATTTTCCAAATTCCTCCCAAAGTGTGCATCAAATCTTTGAAATTAAATTCTAACGAAACACAATGTTTGAAAGGCTGCAGGAAAGGAGATAATCTCCTCTCACATCCTCCTCTGCTTGAATTGTTTCACGTAGTTCACGTAGTAGGCAGTCAATGAAAACGAATTCAAGTTCCTTGTCCAAGTTGAGCGGGGAGGGGAGGGGATGAATATTCAGCCCCGTCTCATCCCCCCTGTGTGTCTCTTTACTGCTTTCACGCTGTCCTCATTCTGTAACAGGTTTGTCTTTCAATATACAGCTTACGAATTGGGAAGTGAATGACTGTGCTGTTGGTCCAACTTGTCTACGTCCTGGCAACCAAAAACGTGCATAAACAAATGTTACATAAAATTAATCAAGAAAATGTCAGCCAATTATGAATTTAGGAAATAATTCTTTACTAAATATTGTCAAGTGTATATTGCAGCGATTGATGTTGGATGCTTATGCCAACATAATGCATTTGAGCATTAATTATTCACGTGCTTCTCGAAAGGTCTAAGCAAGCCTTCTGAAGTTCATGATATCACCATCACAAAATACACTGAGAAACTCGACAGAACGAAGAGGTCGTGATCAAATCGTATATCTGGTTATAGCCGATATCTTGTAAAAACAAAGCACATTGCACGAACGTATGTTATGTATTTGTTGGACTATAAGACCCTGGATCACAAAACCACATAAAAGTTCCAGACATGGATTTTTAAAAGAGTAGACTCTTTTAAAATGACGAATACATGTAATTCAATACCGTACGATAGCAGGGGCGGATCCTGGGGCGCCTTTGCAAAATTAAAGGAGGGGCGCACGCACCCTCATGTTTTTTCTTTTTATTTCTTTTGTTTTAACCAAAAATACAGAGGGGCCGGTGCGCCCCCCCCCCCCCCCCCCCCATCACTGCAATAGTGCAAAAAGTACAAAGTCCCTCTGTACAAACCCACTCTGGAAAAGTTATTACTGAGAAGAGATTCTTTGAGTTTGAGTGTCTATTCAAGTGTTAAATCTCATCCAGCGTTGCTCTCTGCCATGAATAAAACAACGGATACTACAGCAACCGCCATTAAGATACTACTAAACTAAACTGAAAGTTTGCCCACTGCTTAAATGCATTCCATTCATGAGTGATACTAACTGGTCAACGCAAAAGTACCATCCTTTCAAAAGCTATTGGAACTGAAAGTGAAGAGTGTTTAATGGGTTTTTCGTGGTCCGAATTTGAGAAGGCCTAACCAAAATGAAGAGTGTTTAGAAACAACAAACCACCAAAAAGACAGTTTCATTTTTGCTCATGATTCTAACTTTCAGAAATATATAAAAGATATGTGCACTTGCATAACATACGAAAAAAGTCAAAATTGACTAGGTGGAAGCTTTGAACCAATTTATATTTTTTATAATAATATTTTCCAAATTCCTCCCAAAGTGTGCATCAAATCTTTGAAATTAAATTCTAACGAAACACAATGTTTGAAAGGCTGCAGGAAAGGAGATAATCTCCTCCCACATCTTGCTCTGCTTGAATTGTTTCACGTAGTTCACGTAGTAGGCAGTCAATGAAAACGAATTCAAGTTCCTTGTCCAAGTTGAGGGGGGAGGGGAGGGGATGAATATTCAGCCCCGTCTCATCCCCCCTGTGTGTCTCTTTACTGCTTTCACGCTGTCCTCATTCTGTAACAGGTTTGTCTTTCAATATACAGCTTACGAATTGGGAAGTGAATGACTGTGCTGTTGGTCCAACTTGTCTACGTCCTGGCAACCAAAAACGTGCATAAACAAATGTTACATAAAATTAATCAAGAAAATGTCAGCCAATTATGAATTTAGGAAATAATTCTTTACTAAATATTGTCAAGTGTATATTGCAGCGATTGATGTTGGATGCTTATGCCAACATAATGCATTTGAGCATTAATTATTCACGTGCTTCTCGAAAGGTCTAAGCAAGCCTTCTGAAGTTCATGATATCACCATCACAAAATACACTGAGAAACTCGACAGAACGAAGAGGTCGTGATCAAATCGTATATCTGGTTATAGCCGATATCTTGTAAAAACAAAGCACATTGCACGAACGTATGTTATGTATTTGTTGGACTATAAGACCCTGGATCACAAAACCACATAAAAGTTCCAGACATGGATTTTTAAAAGAGTAGACTCTTTTAAAATGACGAATACATGTAATTCAATACCGTACGATAGCAGGGGCGGATCCTGGGGCGCCTTTGCAAAATTAAAGGAGGGGCGCACGCACCCTCATGTTTTTTCTTTTTATTTCTTTTGTTTTAACCAAAAATACAGAGGGGCCGGTGCGCCCCCCCCCCCCCCCCCATCACTGCAATAGTGCAAAAAGTACAAAGTCCCTCTGTACAAACCCACTCTGGAAAAGTTATTACTGAGAAGAGATTCTTTGAGTTTGAGTGTCTATTCAAGTGTTAAATCTCATCCAGCGTTGCTCTCTGCCATGAATAAAACAACGGATACTACAGCAACCGCCATTAAGATACTACTAAACTAAACTGAAAGTTTGCCCACTGCTTAAATGCATTCCATTCATGAGTGATACTAACTGGTCAACGCAAAAGTACCATCCTTTCAAAAGCTATTGGAACTGAAAGTGAAGAGTGTTTAATAGGTTTTTCGTGGTCCGAATTTGAGAAGGCCTAACCAAAATGAAGAGTGTTTAGAAACAACAAACCACCAAAAAGACAGTTTCATTTTTGCTCATGATTCTAACTTTCAGAAATATATAAAAGATATGTGCACTTGCATAACATACGAAAAAAGTCAAAATTGACTAGGTGGAAGCTTTGAACCAATTTATATTTTTTATAATAATATTTTCCAAATTCCTCCCAAAGTGTGCATCAAATCTTTGAAATTAAATTCTAACGAAACACAATGTTTGAAAGGCTGCAGGAAAGGAGATAATCTCCTCCCACATCTTGCTCTGCTTGAATTGTTTCACGTAGTTCACGTAGTAGGCAGTCAATGAAAACGAATTCAAGTTCCTTGTCCAAGTTGAGGGGGGAGGGGAGGGGATGAATATTCAGCCCCGTCTCATCCCCCCTGTGTGTCTCTTTACTGCTTTCACGCTGTCCTCATTCTGTAACAGGTTTGTCTTTCAATATACAGCTTACGAATTGGGAAGTGAATGACTGTGCTGTTGGTCCAACTTGTCTACGTCCTGGCAACCAAAAACGTGCATAAACAAATGTTACATGAAATTAATCAAGAAAATGTCAGCCAATTATGAATTTAGGAAATAATTCTTTACTAAATATTGTCAAGTGTATATTGCAGCGATTGATGTTGGACGTTTATGCCAACATAATGCATTTGAGCATTAATTATTCACGTGCTTCTCGAAAGGTCTAAGCAAGCCTTCTGAAGTTCATGATATCACCATCACAAAACACATTGAGAAACTCGACAGAACGAAGAGGTTGTGATCAAATCGTATATCTGGTTATAGCCGATATCTTGGAAAAACAAAGCACATTGCACGAACGTATGTTATGTATTTGTTGGACTATAAGACCCTGGATCACAAAACCACATAAAAGTTCCAGACATGGATTTTTAAAAGAGCACACTCTGTTAAAATAACGAATACATGTAATTCAATACTGTACGATAGCAGGGGCGGATCCTGGGGGCGCCTTTGCAAAATTAAAGGAGGGGCGCACGCACCCTCATGTTTTTTCTTTTTATTTCTTTTGTTTTAACCAAAAATACAGAGGGGCCGGTGCGTCCCCCATCACTGCAATAGTGCAAAAGTACAAAGTCCCTCTGTACAAACCCACTCTGGAAAAGTTTTTACTGAGAAGAGATTCTTTGAGTTTGAGTGTCTATTCAAGTGTTAAATCTCATCCAGCGTTGCTCTCTGCCATGAATAAAACAACGGATACTACAGCAACCGCCATTAAGATACTACTAAACTAAACTGAAAGTTTGCCCACTGCTTAAATGCATTCCATTCATGAGTGATACTAACTGGTCAACGCAAAAGTACCATCCTTTCAAAAGCTATTGGAACTGAAAGTGAAGAGTGTTTAAAGGGTTTTTCGTGGTCCGAATTTGAGAAGGCCTAACCAAAATGAAGAGTGTTTAGAAACAACAAACCACCAAAAAGACAGTTTCATTTTTGCTCATGATTCTAACTTTCAGAAATATATAAAAGATATGTGCACTTGAATAACATACGAAAAAAAGTCAAAATTGACTAGGTGGAAGCTTTGAACCAATTTTGAGACCTACTGAAATCAAGTCGCACGACTTTATGTTGGTGTTTATGATATGCACGGTCGATATAATAACATTGTAGCATTTGGGTGTGTTGGTCTTGTGTATATCCGTTGGGTACATCTGTTGGGTATAGTTTGTTGAGGATTGAAGAAAAGTGTTCGATGCATTAAAACAGAGCATATATATACATATACATATATATGAGAAGAATGAGTCTCAAACACGCCATATGTAGATCCAACAAGAAGGTTTTTATTCACCTACTTGCTGGATCTACAGATGAAGTATTTAGGACTCATTCTTCTTATAATTATATCATTCGCAGTCTAACATGTATGTATATATATATATATATATATATATATATATATACATATATATATAATTGAAAGAAATTGGACTGAGGCAGGACGTTGCTCTCGATCTTAGTCTCCCTTTTATTTGTCAAGCTTTCGGCCCGTCATTGAGCCTTCGTCAGGACCTACCAACAGAACGATTATTATATGAATAACATGATGTGTCATATAATATATAATGCAATTTCAGATATTGCCAATTTTCTAAATCATTTCCTTTATATACACAAATCAATCATTTAATTCAATACAAATATCTAATCTAACCTCAAATCATCATCAGAAACATCATATATCCAAAAAAATATATAAATAAATTCTTATATCATAATACTGCCATATAATAATCATATTGTCTTAAAATTCTTAGCATAATGATCACAAACAAAATCATTATACATATATATCATATTCCTATGTCTATTTGTATTGCGTATATGTATACATCCACATAGGTTAGATTGGATATTTGTATTGAATTGAATGATTGATTTGTGTATGTAAAGGAAATGATTTATGATTGGCAATATGTGAAATTGCATTATATATTATGACACATCAGGTTATTGATAATAATCGTTCTGTTGGTAGGTCCTGACGAAGGCTCAATGACGGGCCGAAAGCTTTACAAATAAAAGGGAGACTAAGATCGAGAGCAACGCCCCGCCTTAGTCCAATTTCTTTCAATTATATACAACCAACAATGCGGCACCGCCCACGTTCGGGACCCAGGGAACTATCTCTCACATTATATATATATATATATATATATATATATATATATATAGATATGTGTGTGTGTGTGTGTGTGTGTGTGTGTGTGTGTGTGTGTGTGTGTTTGTAATGATTTACCAATAACTCGCTTTGCACAAAAGGCAAAGCTGTCCGGCCTCTATCAGCATAATTATGGTTGTACAGTTGTCTCTTGGTCAAAATGTATTTCAAGTCTGATTTGACTGACAAGCATACAGTCCCTAAAGCAGTTGGAATATCACTTCACACACAAAAAGGGGATGGATATCAAGTTGAAATAAAGTATAACGTTCTCTCTTTATTACATACTGATATCATTAGACCCATCTGATTAAACCATGGCGTGAAGAAGATGACATGCTCGCACAGAAACCTCTTAATTCTGTGTATCTCGTCTTGAGTAACTGGTGTATATAATGACGTGCGTGCATGTGCGTTGGGTTGGGGAGCCCGTCATATATCCATGCTGTACTGCAATGATAATAATAATGTTCTATAGAGATATTTCAGAGCTATGTTCAGTGATCTATATGTGTTAAGATGATGATAGAATGCACACAAAAAAGAGACAAAGAACATCGATGCTCAGGAGGGACCATGACGTTGTATTAGCCAAAATGCCAACTTTGTGCGACGTACAATAACTGAATATAGTAAAAACTTTTCACATCCCTCTCTTTTTCTCTCTTGGGAACACACAATTTTCTATTTTTCACTGCAGGTGGAAAAAAGGACAACGACTGCGGCTGAGAGGAAGGGCCACTTAAAGAAGACCTCCGGATGATTTTCAGATTTTTACATTTGAACAACTATAAATTAGTTCTACTGAGGACAGAGTTTGTCATAATTGGGATGAAAAATAAGAATATTTTCAAAATTTAGAACCAATTGCAATGAACAAGGATGATGACATCAATCTAATTGAATTCAATTCAATCATAGCAGAGTCACCATAAGAATGCATGACTTGGAGCTCAAGGAAGCAGAACAAAAGAAGCAGCCATGCATAGATTATGCACAGGTGAACTCGCAAGCAAGCGGTATTGTAATGAAATTACACTGCGTACATTTCTGAAGTATGTGAACCTCCGATGTCATCATCCTTGTTCAGTGTAATTTGTTTAAGATTTTTCAAAGTATTGTTTCTCTGCTCAAGAAAAACAATAAATTCCATAAATCTATACATGGAGTTGTCGATTTATGTACTCCATGATGTGATTTTTTTTTGTGTGTGTGTATTATGTGGATAGGTCCCTGGGCTGCCATGTGCTCAAGCTTTTGCTTATAGTGGCAGTCCTTCTTCCGCATAATTTTTCAGATAATCATTTGGAAATTTGGTAATACGAGTTATATTTTGTTAATGAAATTAATTTACACATCGATTTTCCTTCTTTGAATCATGTACTTGTAATCTGCTTACTGATATTCCATGTGATATTACTGAAAAAAATCTTGAATTATGTATGAAATTGTGTTGGAAGAAAAATAAATCAAACAAACAAAATCAAACAAATTATGAAAATCGCCTGGAATGTCCCTTTAAAACCGGCTATAATTTGAGTTTGTCACCAGCATGCACCAGGACTTATCTGCCATAACCGTATGACAGCCGACAGATGCTCAGTCTAAAAATGATTAAGTATTTAATTCATTTTCTTAGAAATTAATTTGACGCAAAATAATGATATTACACAGATGAAGGCGCAAATATTCAAATGTGAATGACGCGCCTCAAAAGCAGGAACAACAGCAACTGACAACTAATGTGTGGGAATCCTCAGCGATTATGTAATGCCACGCTTTATCTCGAGCTTCCGAGATAACGGCCTTTCCCAGAAAGTCGATCATGACGCTTTTAGACAACCTTGGTGTACAGTATTTTCTTTCAAATATACTATAACTATATTACCAGTAGGGGAGGATCCAGGAATTCTGTAAAGGGGGGGGGGGGGGGGCATGACTATTATTCTTTATGCCACTTCCGGGTTTCATTTCATTTTTTCTTTTTCTTTCTTTTGTTTTCAACGATAAATAAAGGTGGGGGCGTGCGCCTCTTGCGCCCCCCTCTGGATCCGCCACTGACCAGTGTATTCCCTGAACCTCTTGAAATCCAGACATCCAGAAATCCGTGACGTTTGTTATGGGAGATACACAATGAATTGTCATGATTCATATTACACCAAGAAAACTGAAGACATATAAGAATTATCAATAAGGAAATACATTAAAAAGACAATCAGAACAAATAACCTCCCAGCCAATGTGGAATTGTAGTCATACTCAGATATTCGTAAGACCTATTAAAATGGCATGACATAGCATTGTCATATTTCATTATGAACTAATGGTATAAACGCTCATTTGACGTCACATTGAAACAGTATTCTTAAGGACTTGATAGTGTGGACTTTTTTATGTATAATTTCTTTCAAATTATAGAATGCGAAAACTACAGAAATTATTACTACAGAGTTATTTCTTCCAGTGGACGATAGGGCCCACTTTTAATCATTTGATTAACCTGGACAATCATGAGTTTCGCTAGAAATATGAAATCAACTGAATACGTCATCAAAAGGGCTTCTAATAACATATTGATTATTTGAATGAAAATTGATGTATTTTAAACTTTGGATATCTTGGTTTCTTTTGTCAATAACATCAAGTTGCTCTTAAAAATTCAAACTTGTATATAATTATTATTTTAAACTTTGGATATCGGGGTTTCTTTTGGCAATAACATCAAGTAATCTTTAAAATGTTATCAGTCCTAAATCACCAAAGCTTTGGATAAAATAGACATATCTTTTCTTCCACAAACACAAAAGAAGTATAGAAGCGATCTGCACATTTTATAATATGGTCGTGTGAAACCCAGTTCTAAAACTCTCTGCGCTTTGTCCGCTGTCAAAGTACAATGCGCATTTAAGTAATCTTGAACAATGAGTGCAATTTCGCTTTCATATTCTGGAAGCCGAAGGTCGTTTTATCATGTCACGTGACACGAGACAAACGGAAACGTTATACTCTCGCCATCAGGGAAAGGGAGCAGCCAACAGTGTCTGCTTTGTCTTTGTAATAGACGTACACGATTTAGTTGGCTAAGTCAAATTCATTTTGACATGTTGCGCCGTTTGTTCTTATATGTCGCTACTAACAATCTTGAATACTAATTTCAGTTGGGGAAATACCTCGTCAGCTGATGCTCTTATCGAAGCGTGAACTGGAATAAAGACTTGAAGAAGAAGCCATGGCTTTCCGATTGACCAGGTGGACGGCTGTGATAGTATTGCTATCTTTAGCCCTGCCAAATTCATCAGAACTATCCAGTGAGTATATCCCTATGTCTCACACTCTTCTACCATGTTTTTAAAACTAACATGTATAATACAATTTCATCGGATTTACCTAATGGTAATCTCCAAGTTTAACCATTTTGCCAAGACTGAAAAAGGGAGAAGAAGAAAAAATGAAATGATCAGTATGCCGTGATCTTGAAAAGGTTGTACTTATGCTTGTCAAACCGTACAAACCTTACCGGTAGGAAAGCTGTATCTGTATTCGGCATTATTACGTTGTGTCAATTCAATTTTTTTTTTTCAATTCAATTCGGTTTTATTTCAAATCAAAAGAAGCATAACAGTAAGTCCGCAGACTAATAGTGTCATGCGTACAGAATAAAAGTACATGCATGATTATAGAACATTCACAATTAAAAAAATCAAAAAGTTAAAAAACCTATTGAATTATTCAGTCATACCAATATCATATTCCTTACAGTCCTATAATTACGCATTACATTTACACAAGATCAAAACTGGATACACATGTGGTGATATTGCTGTAAACATATATATAAATGCAGACATTCAAAAACAGACAATATACATGTACTATAGCTATCTAGAGCAGAATAAATTTCCATATGCAGCATAACGAATAAAAAAAAAACCAACATTGAATCAGCGGATGTATAGTATATGGAAAGAACGAAAATACAGCAGTTCATATCCTTCAAAAAACAAACAAACAGACATTCCACTAAACTGATATCAAATCACCTTTCAGCTCTATATATCATTGGTATCATATTACTATTGCACTGCACTTCAGAAAAAGAATATACCACATGGTGGTAGTATGCAATTGGACATACCATGTAAATAAACTGTGCACATACACGCACAATAGTGAGAAACAGGAAATACACGTGTGTATATCATATATAGAATATATCAAATATGAAATTACCACGAATCCAGAAAAAAACCAAATCAATAAAACATACCCCTTTTACTCTTGTGTCAATCACATTCTACCTGGAATACTATTGATGCTCATGTGTGAAAATATGGTGATCAAATTCTTTTTAATCTGTTGATGAATCTGTTTTCACCCATCGATTGCAGGTCACCATCTCGACTGTTCGAAGAAAGCTCCTCTCTCCATGAATCTAAGAGTAAATTACGAGTTTGATCTTGTTGCCAAAAGTTGGGAGTTCGTCGCACCAGACGATCAGAGGATAGTAATATGGTTGCAGTCGGTAATACTTGCGAACGTGAGTGCAGAGGATGAAATATCGACAACAAAAAGCGTGGCTGAGCTTCGGAATCGCGACATATTTCCGCCTATCTTCTCACTCAGTCACAAACTTACGCTAAGACTACACACTACTAACGATCTGGCCCTATATAGAGGACATTATCCAATAAGCGTCAGTGTCAACGCTTCATGTTTAACAGGTAACTAGTATTCCTCGAACGACATGTAAGAATCTTAATGATCACCCTACTAAATCTCACACAATGAAATTAGAAGTAGCATGACTTTCAATTCTTAAACATCGCAAAACTTTGGAACGCTCGTAAACACAACTTGCCACGATTTTCTTGTATCATGTTGAGAATACATTCCAACATACAAAACTGTACCTTTGTTTCTGAGTCAGGATTATTGCAAAGATGGCAAATTAAAGGTTATCAAAATGTTCAAACTTCAATGCTATGTTGCCTCAACGTAAGTCTTCGTTCGAAGAGAGCTGGTTATCATTAAAAAAAAAATTAAACATTGTATAAGCATAAAACGCTGTTTAGCGTTTAAGTGGCCGGTTTCATTCCCGGCACGGCCGGTGTACCCCTCTCCCTCCGTCCAACCCCCTCTCCATCACACGCACTAGCACCTTTCCCCTCCTCGAATATTCTCTCCCGCATGTTGAGTAGCTTCAGCACCTCTTAAAGGACAAGTTTACCTTCCTCGACATGTGGATTAAGTGAATGCAGTAATATTGATAGAACACATCAGCAAGAGTATGAGGAAAATTGGACAATCCGGTTGAAAGTTATGAACTTTTGAAGTTTCTGCTTAGTCACTGCTGGATGAGAAGACTACTTCATCTTGTGATGTCACATGTGTACAACTATCATAAACAAAGAGTGAGAAAAATTCACGATATTTTCATTTTACATAATAACTTAGGGCCTACTTAAAATGCTTACATAATAAAAGAACAATTGACTTCCCTTTTCAGAAGGCAAGGGGACTAATATTGCCCTTAACATACGTCAGTGACGAGTCGAGGATATGTGCACTTTTTGTCAAAAAGTACCATTTTGTGAAATTCTCTTTATGTTTTCCTTATAACGTTGTATGCATGCGACATCATACACTCTAGTAGTCTTCTCGTCTAGCAGTGACTGTGAAAGTACTTTAAAAATTCATCACTTTTGAACGGATTGTCCAATTTTTTTCCAAACTTTCACTGATGTGTTCTACAAATGAAGAGTTTGTTTGCAAAAAGGGGTTAGATCCACTTTATACCATTTCGAGAAAATCAAGCTTTTTTATTTCTCCCAAATTGCAAAGATTTTACACAAAATGAATATGTGTTGATATACTACCCTACCATGTGAGTGCAAAACCGATTGTAGAAAAAATCTACCTGTCTTCATTTTCTAAAAATAATATTTCAATTTTTTGTGTGTGGATTTAACCCCTTTTGCAAACAAAACAGTAAACAGTTGACCAAAGCCATTGACCTATGAGTTGTTCTTATATCTTTGCCTATGATGGGTGACATTTAATCGTTGTTCGGATAGTGGGTGACTAGGGTTACCTCCCCCCCCCCCAAAAAAAAAAGTAATAATAATTAGCTTTTTTTTTTCTTTTCAAACTGAAATTTCCCCCATTGTAAGAATCTATCATTTCCAATTTGATTTTGTTTGTGTCCCAGACACACACACACACACACACACTCAAACACACACAAACACAAATACACACACGCTCAAACACATACACACACACACACGCACACACACAAACACACACACAAACACACACACTATACGCAAATGCTTACCCACTCAAACACACACACACCCACATACACACACACCCACACCAACACACACTAACACAGTCACACCCACACAGACACACACGCACCCTCAGACACACTCGCACCCTCTCACACATACACCCACATACACACACACCCACACCAACGCACACTAACACAGTTCAATCCCCCAAAAATGTAATTTGAGGGAAACAGCTTACCGTACAAACGCCTTGATCACACTTAGAAAGCTGGCAGGCAAAAAGCCTGTGTTAATCATATTGGTCAGTTGGATCTAACCCCTTTTGCAAACAAATTGAAATGGAGCTAACCCCTTTTGCAAAGAAATTGAATTTTCTTTCCCATTTTTGTTAACCTTTTGATAAGAATTTAAACTTTTCTTTGGTATCATCATAAAGAGCTACTAAAAATCAACACATTAAGATTAAAAAAAATGAATTTGATGAGAAATGGATCTAACCCCTTTTGCAAATGAGCTCTTCAAATATTGCTGCATTCACTCAATCCACGTTGTATAAAAAGGTGGAATTGTCCTTTAGAAATCGTGGGAAAGAACCGAACAATTATGTAGACCTATAAGATAGTATGCTTTTCCGTCCTTGTTACAGTAAAATGTTAAACCTACGTGTTGGGCTTTCCATCTTTTCCATGCCTACCGTTATGTAAGGTAGACTTGGTAGCAAAACAAAGTGTGGAACAAAAACTCAAAAGAAAACACTGTTATAGGTGCATTACATTGTGTACATAAACTGGAAAAGGAACCGGTTTCTAAACGGCTGAAATGCATTTCGCCACTATAAATGCATTTTCTTTTCGTATGGTCAATAAAGGAACGCGCGAGTATAGTACTACTGCCAAATTGGAACAATTAGCTCAACTATTGACGTCATTACTAATAAGCACTGATTTCATGATTTCATCCAATAAAGTCGTTAATATAAATTTTTTTTTTCGATCTAGTCATCTCAAACAGTCGAGGTCACAATGTATTGACTTGTACCGTATGCCCATGAATTATTTTCCGCAGAGAATTCGTGTCATATACTTCAACATTAGCAACAACACAAGTATGCATATCTAGATTTGTGTTCATGTTCTCGAAATAATTCTGATATTTGGGTACAGAAAGTATGCCTGCTGTGAAACTCATCGCTGAAAGTTCTCCTCTTGAAGGCTTCGTGGTTTCGGGATCAGATACACAAAGCTATGTCTGTGGTGACGGATTTACTGAAAAGTTTGCTGAGGCGGTCTGTCGGGAGCTTGGTTTTCCGACATTTCAACAGATTTCCAAAATCAGCTTGCCCCAATATTTGACGGCAACAGACTGGACATTGGTTGAGAGTTGTCCACAATGTAAGTAAACTCGTTTTCTCTTCCTGATTGTGTAATGTAGAAAATGGCTATGGAAATAGGTTCTGATGGGGATTGTTTTGCTTCTTCAATTGAGTTGTTTGATTACCCATATGCATGGCTTACATGAGAATCTTCTATGTGTCCTTGTATTGCGACTATACTGCTCTGCCTTGAATATTTTTTGTTTATTACCCATATAAGGCCTATACATAAAGACATAAATTCTCATATGCATGCATACATAAATACTGCATAATAAACCTTGTACATGATACTGTGATCGTATAATACAACCTATATTGAAAGGGGCGAAAGTAGTAATTGAACTGAAGTAGAATGTTTCACTTCCCGGTATGACACAAGCCATCTTCAATTGAATCGATCAAAACATAATGGAACTGTGCTTGATTATCAGTTAGAACTCATCAATATGTGATGGCGCAGATACTGCCAGGAGCCTGAAATAAAAAGGGACAACAGTGGACAGCATACAGTTTCTTAGTCTGAAGAGTGCAGAGATGTTGCAGAGATGTTGTTTGACTCGAATGTATACAAATTCCTGTGGAAACTAAAGTCTCAGCACATTGATAGCATTTGGTTTAATAGGGGCTTGTAAAAACAACAAGGGTCATTCCACGAGGCTGACACCCACGAGACTGACACCTACGAGTCATACAGAAAAGATTGGTCAATGAGTCATACAGGCCACGAGTCATGTAGTCCATAAGTTGGACACTACAGGCATATAAGACCCATGAGTTCAACACAAGGTTAAAACAGCCCGCGAGTTCGACATGAATGTAATGAAAGTAATGTGTAGGTCTCGTGGGCCTTCAAGGTTTGCTTTAAGCAAACCTTGAAGGGTTTCGTAATGTGTAGGTCTCGTGGGCCTTCAAGGTTTGTTTTAAGCTAACCTTGAAGGCCCACGAAACCTACACGAGACCTATTTAATAGTTTCGAACTCATGGGTTGTTGGACTCGTGGGGTGCATAACTCGTGGTCTGTTTGACTCATAAGCTTTATGACTCGTAGGTTGTACGACTAGTGGGTGACACTACTCCCCTAGAGGGCTCACACCCGTAAATAAGATGGAATGTCCCAGACCCATTCACATATTCGTACCAAAGATACCACAATAAATGAAGAAAAACATTAATTGAAATCAATTATGTAGTTTGGCAAAAAAAACAAACAACTGAATAGCTGTAGAAATTGAGTATAGATTTATATACAAATTGCATTTTGGTTGGAAGATGAAAGCTTTTCTGATGGAATTTGAGGGGACTATATTTCATTGGGTACGTGTACGGAAAATAGGTGATTTTTTTAGTGTCTGTGCCACAAATGTGATATGTTATATAGTTTATGTTTGCGTTCTAAAATTCTACTGAGTATCGTTCAAAGTATCAGCATCATATATCAATGAGTAAATGTACAATTATGGTATATAGACGAATTCAAAATGAATATGTTTTATTGGTATAACAAATGGGTGCTGTTGTTGTTTTGTTCCAGTGTCCCACGTCTTACAAGCTTGGCTTTCTTAGTGGAACACTGTTATCCAACATTGTGATTTACTATTTTTGTTGCCATGGCAAAGTGCATTGTTTCTTTTTTTATGACACAATTCGTGCATATACTTTATAATGTATTTGAAAAAAAAAATCCGTTATCACACGAGTGCAGGAACAATTGAAAAATTGTATCACTTTGGATTATGTCAATTTTTTTTTCTCTTTGATGATTGAAATAAATACACTATTGAATTGAATTGAATGGAATTGAAGGTTGTTAATGAAGTCAGATCATACTTTGCCGTGTTGCTGAAAAGAACTGTAAAGTTCTACTCAGTACGCTATGCAGAAGTACTCAGATTAAGATTTTATGGAAAGACCACGAAAGATCTCTATTTCTGTGAATCCTCTTGCTTCCCAATTATAATGCGAATTTGCATAAGTATTATTCATTATTAACTACTTTTACGCCTATGATTTTGCATAGGAACAATTTATGTTTTTTCCTTCAGCATTCCCGAATATCATGTTAAAAAGTTAGATTTTCTATGGGTACAAAAGACAAAAAAGAACAACTCTGGCATTTAAATTGTGTGTCAGAAAATCCCACTAGGCTAAAAAATAGTGGGAAAACATTATTTCAGAGTTCGGAAAACACTATGGATTTGGCCGCGTCGCGCCGCTGCATAGATTTTCTTATGCAGGCTCTACCGGCTTTAGTTGCTCTTGAATCATATTAAAATTTGGCATGAAGGTGCATTATGGAAAAACGAAGACGCTTGTCGGATTTGGTTGTTGTTCCGTCTTTATACGCAAAACATTAATTTTTCAGGGTCTTCTGTCTGCGTGATATTGGCAGTGTTTCTTGACCGATTGTTTTTTCACTAATTCTTATGTAAATCTATCAATCATAGTCAAGTCTAGATACTTTTGCCTATTGATAATGCTGCCCCCACTGTTCCACCTTTTATTATATTATACATTAAATAATGTTATATTAATTATGCAATAACTTGATTGTTACTGAACTGATTTTCTTGAGACTTGCTAAGATCGTGAATAGGTGGTCATTCTACACAACAATTTGTGGTGACGCGGCGCCCTCAATGTTCCGACCCGGTCGGCGTGTCAGATTTCTTGTATGTGCTCTATCAGCCACATTTCTTTTGCCGAGTGCTGGATGTCACTGTATTCCGCGACAATTACCATGTTATACAACATTTTGCCCTAACAAGTAAGCTTAATGGATTATGGGGGCGGGTTTCGGAGATAGGGGGTACATGTCCTCGAACGGGTCCCCCGGCCGAGTACTCTATAGTTTTTAAAGTTCTTTATTGCTGGCTGTGGGAGGTTTGGAATACCAGTCCGAAATCAAGATTTAATATTCACAATTAACATTTTATTACATCATTTTTTTTTCAAAACAGTCGCCAGTCATTCTTAAGCTATAAAGATTATTGTATTTGTGTTATTATGCAAAACAGAAATGTAACAGCATTCCTATACTCCATAAACTGATTCAACTCCTTTCATAAAATAACCTATTTATACTCTGAGCGTGTGGATTGAATGTCTGAGCAAATAAACTAAGGCACATTTTTGTAAAATCAAATTTTGCTTGTTTATCGCTTAATATCATTTCACAGATTCGCAAAGCGTAATGGACTGCTCGAGGCCGATCGACATATGCCCTTCTGAAAAAGCACTGAAGCTAAAGTGCTGGGGTAAGTAACTATGGCTTGTGCTTTTGCCTCCTTTTGTGTTGGATATGTTTGTTTGTTTGTTTGTTTGTTTTTTGCATTTTTGTTTAATCCTGACATTTTCTCCTAGGAATGTGAGGCAGGTGCTCTAATACAAAATGCGAACACACATTACAAATCCTTTGCTCTGGTGTAGAATTTTGGAGTTAAAAACTGTATTCTTGGTGTACAACCTGTAGTTATAAATCTGAGGACATTTAAGCGAAAATGTCCATTGCAAAAAAATCCAAACAAACAAAAAAGAATGAAAAAATTACGAACACTACAGCCCAACAAAAAAAAACCCACTATACATTGAACTTCCTGAATTTTCTTTTTCGTTGTGCTCAAGAAGTTAGTGTCAAAATTACAATTCTGAATCGGTCAGGATAGTGCTAAAATGTTCCTCTGGAGAATATCTACATGAGATATTTTTATTCAAAAGACTCCTTTTCAGAAGGAGTTCATTTGTGGGCCTATTCAAGAGAAGTAGAAATGTAGGATATTTCATACACAAAATACGTATCTTGAGTTCATAACATGTTACATAGTTAATGTCATGATCTCATTTGAATCATGGTGTTGATGCCATTCTGGATATTTGAACAACTTCTCCGAAGAATTGTTGTCTCTCTCTTTCTTTCAAGTGTAACTTGCAACATCCTATACAGCCCCTCGAAGGAACGTAAAAATAAGTCAAAATTGTAGTACGTGATTAAAACTATACTGCGATCAGATATATCAAAAAGCTGTCATACAAGTAGCTGTTCAACACGAATGTGTATTTCTTGTAAGTTTTTTTTTTACTCTTTGATCTGCATTTTCGCAGAACCTGGATATTTGGGATGCTTCGAAAGCACGTCAGGCCCACTGGACAGCTTGACCAAGCTTGGCGAGCTGTCAGATATAGACTGCGTCACCATGTGTCGAGAATTAGCCCTTGACGTAGCTGTCATACACCAACTCGAATGTGTGTGTATGTCCTCAGAGAATTTTACTTCGATGTCCAATTCTCATCTTCGTAAATGGTCATGTCCAAGCAAGACCCAGCTAGAATTCAGACCTCGTGAATATTATGCATTTAATGGTGAGTATTGTGCGGAAATCTTTCTTTTTTTTCACATTATCGTTTCCGCGATGACAAAACCTTACATCTCAATTCGGATACGTTGAGAAGCAGCCCAACTGAAGTTTGAATGTAAAAAAAAATACAGATTTTTATGTTTTAAGATAATTTATGCAATGCTGAATGCAGAAAAAAAAAAAACTCAGCTTAAGTGCTGCAAAAATAGTCCTTAAATGTGAGTATGGGATACAAACAACCAATGTAAACATTTGAATAAGTATAATTGACGAGACAAATACCCCGGTTAAATTCTGGTTGGTGGTAAGGTTTGAATAAAGATTAGGGTTAGGGTTAGGGTTAGGTAGAGGGTAAGGTGTTGGTTTACGGTTAGGATTAGGTTCAGGATTAGGAAAAGGATTAGGTCCAGGAGAATTGTTCGGGGCAATCGCCCATGGTAGGATGTTTTGTGGTACAACTGACCTATGTACCCATAAATATGCATCAAATTAGATATCTTGAACATTTTATAAATCACTGCTCCTAATGGTAAACAGCACCTTTAATTATCTATTAATGAAGATCGCAACGCGTGTTTCCTCTGCTCTCTTCTATGCAGGTTGAATAGTTGTGAAAATTTCGGGTACATTAGTTCATGATGTATCAAGATATATATTACATTGGAATTATCTTTACCATTTTCAAATACTGACCTTACGATTTGCTTCTATTTGGACGTTCAAATGAAATTGGTATCAGTTGGCATAAGTTCTAACATTGGCAGAAGAAACGGCTGTGGGTCCATGCTACAACGCTCTCCTGTATCACGAGTCTGTGTGTCTCACGCAATTGTTGAATGGGCTTGAGAATCTCTGCAATCTGATTAAATTCATGCATTGACTTTTACTGATCCACATTGAGCCCTGCGTCCTGTAAATCCGAACGCATGGCTCAAGCCTTTGTACAGTGTTGTAGGAGTACCAAACGTATGACGGGCAATAAATGAATGAATTTACGGGCTTAATACTTTATAAACGAATGACTCACTAGGCGTTTTCACATTAGCCCGATAAAAATCCAAGCTCGAGATATTTTCTAACTTACCAAGTCAGAAAATAGCGCGGTATTTCGAAACATCGGGCTGATGTGAAAACGCCTATTGTTTCGTGGATCAATGAGAATTGAATGCTCTCATTTAACTTTTGACACTGTCTAAAACAGTTCGAAAGTTAATATATACTAAATCTTATAACCATTTTCGGGCGAACGAATGTCCTTTTAAACATTTTTTTTAATCTAACAAATCCTATGATCAATTATGTTATTTTCGGAATGGCAATCCTATATATCCTATTTCAATTTGGATGAACGAGCCTACGGATTAACAAACATTTTGGAATGAAAAAAATATTTTCATTTCATTTTATTTCAATATATTTTCATGTTTCTCACATGATATCACAATAAAGTATATGAATACGAAAATTATACAAGACATAAATTAGATGAGACTTCATAGGAATGTACAAAAGTTTGATTTGGTATAAACACAAGGTCTGTATTCATGCGAATTGAACTGTGGTAATGATGCGAAAAAATATGATGGGGCCTGCGTAAAACCATTAGCTTGTACAGCCGCGGTTGATAAATCAGATTATCTCAATTAAATGACGAACCTTACTTCATTTTTCTAACTATCAAACTCTCGAAATGTTGAACATAATTCCATTTTCAGATTAACGACCTTTGGACTAACAAACCGCTGGAAAGAAGAACAAATATTCGGATCAACGGACCCCTTTATTTCATTTTCGGACAAACGAACTTAGAGGCGTGCGAACTTTCTGTTTTTCGAATGGTTAAACCTGGGTATAACGAGCCTTCAGAATAACGTGACTCTATGCAGGGTTTGTGTGTGTGTGTGTGTGTGTGTGTGTGTGTGTGTGTGTGGGCGTGCTTTTGTAATAATCTCGGTATCGTATTTCTCTCTTTATTTGCAGTTTCTTATGGCTTTTGCGACAAACTTACTGGCATTGTTCAAAACGGAAAATGGGATTCAAACGTCACTTGGTTTGGTTCGAGGACAACTCTTGTCTGTGAGAAAGGATACGCCATTATTGGTAACGCGACACTGCAGTGTGTTGGACGACCTGGACGGTCCAATTACTTCCCAGTGTGGAATTCTGCCTTACCATCCTGCGAAGTGGTCGACAGTATATTTGTTGAGCCTACCGGAGGTGAGGGGAGACCAGGGATCGCCTGCGGCGTCTGTCCGTCCGTCGTCCGTCCGTAACGCTACAAAAACTTGAATAATTCTCTACTGAGGACTTCAATTTCAATCAAACTCAGATGGAAGAGTGGTTATACAAAGTTACACATTTTACCAAACATGAAGGTTACCTCAAGGTCAACGGTCACAAACAGGGGTCAATGAACTTTAGGGCCCAATATTAACTTTTTTACGGTGCGTTTCGATTATGGCTCATAACTTTTTATGTACATTGTATATATCCGTTTGTGGACAAACTTGAATGGTAGATGTCCCTCCTCGGTGATTTGAAGGTCACCACAACTTAGATTAAAAATCACATATAGGCGTCAACGAACGTTTAGGGCCCGATCCGGTGTTACCTTTTTGCAGTGCTTTTCGATTATGGCCCATAACTTTTTATGTTTATATCCGTTTGTGAATAAACTTGAATGGTAGATGTCCTTTGTTGATTTGAAGGTCATCACAAGGTCAAAGGTCAACGACAGGGGTCAACGAACTTTTAGGGCCCAGTGTTAAGTTTCTATGATGCGTTTCGATTATGGCTCATAGCTTTTGATCCATATGTCCGTTTGTGACTAAACATTTAACTTTGTTGGTAAATGTCCCCTGTGAGTTGAAGATCACCACAAGGTTAAAGGTCATAGGCGGGGTCAATGAACTTGAGGGAGTTAGAAAAACATTGATTTATTCTACGCGAATGGGCGAGGCACATTTTGGCACTTGCCTTGTTCTAATCCTTATATTTTTCTACTTCTGTTCTTCTTTCATCATCATAGATTGTCGAGAAAAATGGTCTTACAGCATGTTTTCGATAAAAAGAAAAACAATGATTAGTTAGCTCGCACAACTCTGGAAAAAGAGCAAGGCTGGTTAAGATATTGTAAGCAAATTTATGTTATTTCCTAGAAATTTTTATCGTTTACTACATTAACCCCGAAAAAAAGGAATGTATTAAAATATCATTTATGGACTTCTGTCTCTAACAAGCGATCACATTGCACTCTTGTAAAAGTAAAGGAAAACATAGCTAGGCGATAAAGATTTATAAAACTGTTTTGAAGGTGAATTCGTCTTGTAAAGGTTCATTATAATTCTCTTACATTTCATTCCTAATCGTTTCTTCAAAGAATTTTGTATATATTACTTAAACATACGGTGACAGTGTTAACATAAAGAAAAGACAGAGCTGTTAGTACATCTTACCTGTGTATTTGCGAAATGCTCTTTCTTACTTAATCAATAATTCACATTGTGCATGCAAAATCCTGATAAAAATGTACCAAGATTGTCAGAATGTGACGGAGTAAACACAAACGAAATAAAAAAAGAAGGAAATTGAATTACATAACTTTCATGAGAAAGCCCGAGTACATCTCTAATACAGTATCAATGACATAGACATGATAGACAAAGACATGGTTATCATCATGATTAAAAATGTTTCCTTACAGTAAGGACCTTTATACTAGAGATAAGGACTATGTGGTAATTCCTGTTAATATGTATTTGTGCGATTTCATTTGAAGATGCCTGCCATTCTCTCTTTCTGTCTCTCTCTTCCTGCAAGATAATTCCAATGTATCATCTCCTGGAAGGTTTTGTGATCATCCTGGTAACGTGTCTAATGGAGAATGGGACTCAGCAATGACGTCATTAGGATCGTTGTTGACTCTCACTTGCAATGATAATTACGTCATCAATGGCAGTGCCACTATACGATGTATGCGATATCTGGACAGAAATATATCTGCCTGGAATGCGTCCTTCCCAACGTGTCAAAAGACAAAAGGTATGGAAAACTGTCCATATGCTTTCAGCATTTTGGCTTATTTGAATGACATAGGCCGATTATAATAGCTGAGACATAATGAATCTGAGAACTTCATTTCCCTTTTATTGAAACTATTGTACCAGGAGAAGCAAACAGAAACAAACGTCTCTTTCATGCAATTTTCTAGAGGTTATAATAAAACATTTTTTACTACATTGGTTATATGTACACTTGTTATATCGCCACTGGACAATTTTGGGCAGCCGTGTGGACATTGCATTGTAGAGAAGCCCATTTCAATTTGTCGTTCCCATGTTCAAATGTGTGCACATAGTTATCAATATGACTATGTATATAATACTTAGACATTAGTTTTGAATTGGTGATTAGATTATAAAAGCACCAAGTTATGAGATCGTAAATCCTAAACATGCAGGTCCTGTATAAAAGTATGGCATGAACTAGCACGCTTTCCACTGCAGTCTCGACAATCGTCAATAATGATATTATATTTTAGACACCACGGTCCCTACGAGTCAACATTTTTTTTTTCTGATAACAATATCTGCAAAACCAGACACGATTTTTCACTTCCAATAAAGAGGATGCAGCAAACAAAATATTTGCTTCAGAGGGGAACATCACACAAGTTAATTCTCTTAACATCAAAACAAAAGTAGCGTCGCTATCAAAATCAAGGTGCTCGAAACAGGTTGACACTTATTACCTGAAGTTTACGATTTTTTTTTTAATAAGGTGCTCTCGGCTCTCAACAGACAAGCGAGAGAACGCCTATTGAAGGAAAAACAACTCAAATGCCAGAGACAACTACCTTTACAACTACATTGAAAGGTGAGATGTATGTCGAGAATAACAGATTTATGTTGTGGATTTCTTTTTCAGTGGTGGCTGTCATGGCCTCAACATACCACTGCTTATTCAAATCGTTGTAAGTGTAGAAGCTGGTATCTGGTGCAACTGCATTCATATCCTAATTTAAAAGGGGGAAGAAAAAAATACAGTATTATGCTCGCGGGTTTTGGGAATTATGGTCTCAAGCGTAATTTGTTCTCACATTGTGAGTACTTTGTAGTGAATAGTCCCTCGATTAGGTCATATAAGGATCCATTTTGCCTGCATCAAGTCTCTTTAATTATTGGCTTTGGAGAGTCACTCAGGTAAAGTCCTGCTCTATAACCGATTTCAACTTGTGGTGAAACGCACTGGCTTGTATGAATAAAATGCTGGATTCCCACTGTTATGCGGCTTTCTGTTCTAGGCACGCCACGGGGAATGTGAATTTTTTATTCCTGTCCATCACAATTCGTGCCATCGTGAAATCGTGGTCAGAATCGTGGAATAATTGTATCAAAGCGTGTGGTCAGCATTTTGGTCAGTCGTTGATCTTTCACACTTTTTGAACCGTCTACAGCTTTTCTACGGTCCTAGTTTCTTTGTTTCATTTACCGTCTAAGATGACTGTATAGCCCATATTCACCTGCACTAGCTGGTCTTCCATGTGGTCCAGTTGGGTGTGAGGCGAGATCACATCACCGAGTTATGCACCCTGATCTTTGCGATGAATATGAAGGAAATGGGATCTTTTAAGCGCATGAGTTGGGACTCTGTCACACACCGGGCCTTGATTGTATGTCCTTTCCAGTGACACATTTCCGGTAAGTTGGCTCAGTCGGTAGCGCGTCTGCCTCACGATCCTAAGGACCCGGGTTCGAACCCGAGTGTGGACTGAGCAATGTTGCGTGTAAACATACCGTCCCCTCTAGCAAGAAGCAAAACACTCTGTCCCTTGAATATGACATAAAACGGAGGTCCCGTGTATGAGAGAGTCACACCTTATGCACGTTAAAGATACCGCTTCATTCATTCATCGCAAAGAGCAGGGTGTTTGACCCGGTGAAGTGGTCCCACCTCACATCCAACTGGACCCCATGTAAGATCAGCTTAGCGTAGCTGAATACGGGCAATCCAGTCTTATCAGATGGAAATGAACAAACGAACAAACGAACAAACAAACAAACAACACACGTCTGGCCTCAAGATCTGATAACGATCACCACGATTGCTCCACGATGCAGACGATGATTTCAATTGACAGTGGCGCTGATTGTGATAAACATTAATACAAATTCCAGGATCAACTCGTTTGGAGCGTAGCGGATCGCATGAGAGTACGAACCCAGCACAAAGATTTAAATGTTCTAAAATTCTACTTAAATTATTGTGTAGACGTATGCTATTCTACTCTTAAACTTTGAGTATAAGGTGATGGGGCAACTTTTAAGGTGATGGGGCAACTTTTATTTTTTGGGCTTTTATCAATGTTCCAGAAGAGAGGCGTGCGAGCGCGTCCATGACGACAATCATTGCGTGTACGACAGTAGTGGGATCTCTTCTTCTAGCAACGCTTGTTACTACCGTTTGTCTGAAATGTATCAACAAATGTGGATGCAACAATGTCAGTGTGAGAAACCTCTTCATTCGCTCTATCTTTAATATTTTGTTCATTTGAATTGGAATCCCTTAACCGTAATAACACTAGCTGTCCATATCACTTGATAGAAAATATTTCCTTTTGGAGCATCATGTAAATTAACTGGTTTGCTGCCCTCACTTGTCTGTGTCATTAAATGCATGCATGGTTTTAAACACATACCCCAAATGAGAAATACCATTTTTGTGATGTAAGTCCACTAGTAATTTTATACTGGATTTCCCCCAAATACATATGTGACCTGCATCTACAAATTAAACAAAGGTAGTGATAAAAGAAAATAAAACATACAATAATGTCATGTCAAGTCCCAAACTTGAATCGAAATAATATGTCCTGGAAACTACCAAAAAAGCAGATGCTTGTTGGGGTCAGTTTCACAAAGACATGCACATACATCAGTGTACATGCACACACACACCACGAGGGAGCACATACATCCAGACACGCGTGCGTGCACACACCAACACGAAACATGTAAAGATTTCTACTAAGTAATTTTTCCACAAAACAAATAAAAAAAAGATGGAGATGTTTCCGTCAGTGCCAAGAAACAGTATCAAAACCAAGCATTTCAATATCATTTTTTTTTTGGTTCCTGTTGATCACTCGGCAAGGAAAGTAGTCATGTTTGCTAGTATCATAAGTGTGATTGATTTGTTATTCATATGTACAGGGCCCAGCCCCCGGAGGGGAAATGAGCAAGATGCAAAATGCTGCAAATTCAGCAGTGCCTCTCCGAGATGTTGATGATGCAAACAAACAAGAATTTATGACAGGTGGTAAGAATATGAAATATAAGGGTGGCTTTCCGATTGCTAGAGAGAGTGCCACTCTCCCAGCCATCCCCAGCGGTAAAGATACCTCCAAAGATTTTCCATCAATTTACGAAGAAATTCCAGCCAATTCTGACCAATTCGTTCCTCTCGGGAGTGATGCATCATATTCTACGTCTATTTACTTAAACAAACCAGGAGAAAAAGTGAACAAATATGGGTACGTGATTCTCGAAGCTAATAACGGTGAAGTTACTCCCGACCAATCCGCGACTGAGACAGAAGAGGAGTCTCGCCTCGAACACACGTATTTCGAAGGAAATGAAAAAGATGCCCAAGTTGAGATAGACGTTAAGCATTCATCATATTCGACAGCCATCTACTCAAGTAAACCAACAGAAAAGCCCGATATGGTTAAACATGAATATCTGGATCTGGGGTCAAAACACATTGAAGTTACTCCAGAGAAATTTGCAAGAGTTCAAGAACTGCAGTCTCGTCCCGAGTACACGTATATCGAAAGAAATGAAAAACCTCCTGTAAAAGATCATAACGATTCATCATTTTCTGCATCTGTCTGCTCAAGCAAAGAGAGAGAACAACCCGAGGTGGATAAACACGGCTATCTGCTTCTAGATGAAAATTGCGCTCAGAATAACCCCGACCACTGTGGGACCTCTCAAGAACCAAAGTATCTTTCCGAACATCCGAAAATGGGCGAAAATGTCCCTCTTGTACAGGAACATAAAGATCCATCATATCTTGCAGCCGTCTGCTCAAGCAAACCAAGAGAAGAACTGGAGACGGACAGACATGGCTATCTGGTTCCCGAAGAAAATAACGGTCAGATTAATCCCGACGATTCTCCGACCTCTCGAGAACCGTACCTCCCCGAGAACGCTAAAATCAGTAAAAGTGAAAAACGTACCCCTCTTATGACGGACATTAATGATCCATCATACTCTGCATCCATCGACCTTAGCAAGCACATAGAAAAGCCCGAGTTGGATGCACATGGCTATCTCGTTCTTGAAGCAAATGCCAGTGAGATTACCCCGGACTAATCCGTTACTATTGCAGAACTGGTGTGTGGCCCGAATACAAGCAAAAATAGAAACAAAAAGAAAGAGATACATGTAAAAATACATACAATAACATCGAGATATGAAACTCGTCACTTTAATATTTGAATATTTCATAAGAGGGTTCTCATTATCTTGCAAAAAAAGTCGGAAATCAGAAGCCAAATGTAAGTCAAAACTATACCATGCTTCAATGAAGTCGAGTTGTATGTACGTACATAAGTTACATACTTTTCAAAGAATATTGTTCCTGTAATGCAAGAGAGTGAGAGAGAGAGAGAGAGAGAGAGAGAGAGAGAAAGGGAGAGAGAGAGAGAAAGGGAGAGAGAGGAATTCCCTACGTATGTGTGCGTATGGGAGTGCATCAATAATTTTACAAACTATCTGTCTATTTATTCATACTATACAACTAATAAAAAGTGGTTTCTTTTAAATGTTGAATGAATAATCCTTTGTATTTCTTATCCATTCTATTGAAACAAACCATGAGAAAAGAGGCAATCAACAATGTAGCTAGGTTACTCCCCTATACTAGGGAGAAAATATTACTGAAGCCATTGGTGAAGGAAAACAACTTTTAATTTGCATAATTATAGCTTTTTGTGTGCAGACGAGATTTCTCTGCGTGGGAATAGAATTATCTAGAAATCTGTTACCGTGCTTTACATAATCATGTAATGTGTCAACAAAATCAATTTTGAGTTTTTAATGTGTTTAGTTTTTGTTTATATGATACGTATAATGTCTTGTGTCAAATTCGTGTCATGTAAGTATTCTGTAATATTTGTGCATAATATAAAGCACTCCCACATGACTCTTGCTACGTTATACTTGCTTACGTATGAATTTAAGCCTTGTATACTTTGAGAATGTAGTTAATGCTCTCAATAATTTAGATTTCGACTAGATATGCTTGCAAACCTATATCTATGCTGTGAAAAGACAATCAAGGAAGGTATAAATATGATGAATAATTTTCTTTACTTTTCCCAAACAATTACTTATCATCTGAACAACAAAAACAGCAATAACAACATTATATATATATATATATATATATATATATATATATATATATATGTGACCCTGCACCTCAAAACAAACAAAAAGTCGCCAGACATGAATTTTTAGTTAAGACCATATTCTGAGAGAACAGACTTTAAGCTTTAAAATGATGTATAACATAAATCAAATGGACTCTCCTAACCTATCTAGATATTGGATAGAAAGCACAAACTCAGGAAAAGTGTGAACTGAGAAAAAAGGCTCTGAAGTACAGTGTCTATTCAAGCGCTTAATCTTTATCAAACCGTGCTGGCTGTGCGATGAATGGGACAAAAACCAGGAAGTAAACCACCAGAGTAACAACAATGAAGGGATTATCAGATTAAACTGAAATTTAGCATGCCTCATTGACACATTCTGTCCATAATTAATGCCAACTTTCAAAGCAGGAGCACTATCCTTTCAAAAGTTATTAGGGTTGAAAGTGAAGAGTGTGGACAAGGTTTTTCTGAAATGAAAAAGGGATTCTAAAGGCACACCTAATCACACTATTCTACCAAAAATGTTCGAGATAAACTGCTAAAAAAACACACTTTCCTGCCCGTTTTATGATACCAAATTTTAGCATAATGTACAAGCAGACCCGCTCTTTCAGAAAATATGAAAAAGTCAAGTTCGGCTAGGTTGACCCATTTCACTTATTTTCAGTCCTCACGCAAAATCAGTGTGTGCGACTTTATGTTCGTTTTGAGGTGCACGGTCACATAATATATATATATATATATATATATATATATATATATATATATATATGTATATATATATATATATGTTATATATAGGAACGCTTATTCAAAAACACAACTTGTTTGTTTTTAATATATGCTTATGAACACTGTTTACAGAGTTTCCTTGAAAGCCACGTGCGGTGGATATTAAGATATAAATCAAGTCGATTTTCCATTAAAACGTGTGATTAAATGCTTAACTGCCACTTCGGAGTACATATATCTTTGAAGACGACCACATTGAAGGAAGGTGACTGTACTATAAAAGGATGTAGAGAAGATTTCTTCGCGAATGCACTTGTGTAAGTATTGGCAATTCAACTATCACGTATTTGCAATTTTGATGATATGGAATTTCAATGTCTTTGTTTGATAAAACATTCATCGAGGGGGGAGAGAAGAATGTGAATGCGTGGAAAACTTAACAAAGACCTACATACGGTCCTTGTAAGGTAATGGATCAAAAATTGTCTAGCATCATAGACTACATTACTCTTGAGCAGATGCAGATTGTTGTTATCCCTGTTCTCACAAGAACAGGGAATAAACGCATGACAGAGCAATGATTTTTTTTTAATGTACTGTAAATAAATAAGCTTCCATTCAAATGCTATTCTTACACTATGTAATATCTTGATGGTGGCGTTGTGTTTATTTGCATTGCATGATTTTACCAAGACATAATAATAATAATATGTTTCTTAGCAAAGGACGCGTTATCACTTACGCTCGTTAACAAAACGCATAAATTGTGGATTCTCTTTTGTTGAAATGCAATCAGAGAAAAACTGATAAACTTGAACATTTGAAGGATCGAAGGTAAGGACATAACATACAAAAGTAACACTGCTTTTGCGAAAGTTACTTGTATATTTTCGTTTTCATCAGGAAAATAATTGATTAGACTGCTACAATATATAGGGTATTATACATTACATGAGAGATTATTGAGAGACTACCGAGAGATTCAATTTCACATTTATCATCAAAGGTGAATAATGTGTCCTATGCTGAAGAGATGGTCTCTAAGATCTAGAAGTATAAGCTTTGGGCATGTGAATTATTAAACAGGAAACAAGTAGGTATAGAAAACTGTAGGACAGCTTGACTGTGAACATGGCATTTAAAAGCTACTCAACAGACATAGCAACAGATATGTGGGGTAACATCTATCGGGTCAGATTTCTTCTTCAGTTTCGAAAGATAGTATCGGGTATATTGTCAAGTACAATGGGATACTCATTACTCAGAGACCAATTTTGTAGGCATATCATTATATATATATACATTGTATATACATATATTATATACTGTACATACATAAGGCCATAAATGTACACGCATCGTTAGTGAAGAGTAAGAGACAAAGACAATTGTCCCAAAGTGTCCTAATTATGTATCATGTTTATGTTGTTTTTTTAAGTAAAAGTAACAAGAAGGCTATCATGTATGATTATATCATTATGAAAAATAGAGAAAAGAAACCAACTGTAATATCTGAAAATGTATCTTAATTATGAAGTGGCAATGTTTTATTCAAATAATCATTTGTAACTTGATATTACAACAGAACTGCACTTCGTTATTACATAATTTTGTTGTCGACTATGAAAACTTAAGTTGTCATTGTTTTGAAAGTACAAAATGCGACCATTAGAGAGAACAAAGATAGGAAAAACCACTTCTCCCATATTTTCATCAATAGTGATCCCAATCAAATCACAAATAAGACTGAGGTGCTCATTTACACTCCTCCCAGCTCTTCCATACACTTGGCGGGACCGTAAAATGCTACAAAATCTCTCTTTTTTGTCAGTAAATTAGTGGTATTATGTGATGCATAACAGCAGAAATCACTTTTATAATCACCAAACAATGGAAAAGAATAGTTTGCCTATATTCAGCTTTACCAATATGACATTGCTGGTCTATAAATCGATCGAAACAAAATTCAATACAATACACGGAATCGGTCATCAACGAGTATTTATGATGACTGTCATTATTTCTCCAAAACAAACGGAATTGAAATACATATCTGTTATAATCAATGCATTGGAACCGTCTTTGATAAGACGAATGTGGTAATAGTCAAGAAGAATTAATTACACAGGAAGATTTGGGACAAGAAAAGTATCTGACGTATTTGCACAAAATCCATGGGTAGATCTAAAATATTGAAAGAAACACAAATAATTTATAAAGAAATGAAGGTTAAAGTACATTATCAGTCAACACCAAATTAATACCTTAAATGGCAAAAAAAAAGAACAGTACCGAAACAAAAGTTTCAGAAGCAAATGTCTAAGCTAAAATCAAATGTCTGAGAAGGTGCAGTGTAATGGTACAACAAATGAGTAAGTTGACACAAAGAAAAATGGAAATGGCATGGATTGCCTAAAAAGAATTACATTAAGTTTTAAGATAAATTGATAAATCAAAGATTATGCTTTATTCATAAAAGATACGTTTAGAGAAAACTGATCAAAATAAGTCATGTTTAATTACAGTTATAACATTGATAAAACTTAAGTAGTGTTACACTAAAAATGAGAACAGTGACAACCACTACCCACCCATGAAATGAACAATGATTACACTTTTAACATTGTAGCATTGTGGGCTTCCAATTTGTTATTTATCAATTATCGATTTGAAACTATGGGTTTTCTGGCTGACAGGGGACTTTTTGTTGTCGTTTGGCTATCTTATTTGCGTGCGTGCGCGCGCGCGCGTGTGTGTGTGTGTGTATTTGTGTGTTTGTGTGTTAATGTCAATGCGCATCGTTATGCGCAAAAAAAGTGAGCGACCGGTACATACATATGTAAAGTGGTACATACATACAAATATGCATAATGTGTAACTGTTTAAACAATTTGAATTGTCAAAAGATGTCAGGTTATTTTGTAAAAATGAATGAACCAAAGCCATCTATCTGACGCGTTGTTGAATTACCAAAAATTACTTCTGATACACAGTCTCTCAGTGTATACATGCATAAGTTACTTCTGTATTCATGTTTATACATATTAGCCCTATGAAGAGCAGCGACGATTGGCTATCGTAATACATCATGTCACATGACGTAGTGCAGAAGAGAGCACATGCCAACACTCATCGTCATGCGCAGGGAAGGGAGCGACCGATATCATACTATGACAGTCCGATTTATCGAAAACGTGAACATAGTTATACCTATAGAGCTTCATTCACCGCGACAAGGTGCGTCATTCTATCTCGTGGGTTTTTGCTTACGACCGTAATTTTTGGTTGAGAAGATTTGCTTTTGGTGATTCCCTTGGCGAAGTCTGGTATAGACGACAACACAACGAACGAAGTAATGGCTTTCCAATTAAGCAAGTGGATGTTTTTAATGTCCATGTTCTCTCTACCCCTTCCAAACTCATCAGTGTTGATTCGTAAGTATCCCTAAGATTCACTTTGTTTTCTAAGGATTTTTACCTCATTAAAGTCACATCTTAGACTCCGATTGTAAGGGAAGAAATTGCTTTCCGTTATCAGCAGTTACCACTTATATAGGAGAACTTTCTTCAGAGCTATAGAGTCTTCCCAAGAACCAACATGGAACTAATGGGTTTCAAGCCAATGACATTGATTTGACGGGGGTAACTTGCTGGAATATCATACTTGGTAGCTGATGTGACGGAGAAATTAAACTTGAAACGTTATGAGTAATTAGTAAATCTACAGTTCATACATATGATATACGCGTAGAAACTATACATGCACAAATAATGTAGAACTCATCAAACAATTCATAATGCCAAAAAGATGCCAGGTTATTTGATAAAACTGTATGAACTGTTGGCTAAAAGAAAACCCTCTCTCTGATGCGTTGTGCTGCATACCAAAAATAACCTGTAATTTACAGTTTTCTATGAAAATCATATGGAGATTTATTGATCAATATCAAAGGATGTGTCATGTATTTTGCTTTTCATCCCTGACTGTAGCTCACACCATCGACTGTTCGAAGGGGTCCCTTACCTTCGTTATCCGGGCAGACAACGAAGTTAGTGCAATTGCCGACAGGTGGGAGATACGATCATCAAATGATCAGAGGATCATAATATGGCTGCAATCTGTTAACAATCCGCTTGTGGAAGTAACCGCAGAGGATAAGATATCTACTATCAAACGCGAACTTGTACTTTTGGGCTCCCAGAAATCTCCGCCTATCATCTCTCTCGGCAACAAGCTGACACTTGGACTATATACATCAGATCCGGCAATATATATACCCAGTGATGGTGAACGTCAGCGCTTCATGTTTGGAAGGTAATATATATATTTTTTTCTAAGGTGCAAGACATTATCGATGAATGCAATAGTATTTTTAGCTGTATTCATCGCCATAATTTTCTCACTGGTGCCAGAATGTCTATTATGTTCTATGCATTCTTGAACAGGCATGCATGTATAGGCATTTATTTTATAACCCGGCCTCCCATGCTTTTTATTGAATTCTAACAATACTGAGTTTTTATATTTTACTTTTTTTATCATGACCAGAACCCACTCAAAAAGCGCATTTAACCCAGCATCACTCTATTCACTAAATGGAGAGTTGAAAGAATCATAACAATGATTACAGTCTACTGTCTTTAAAAAGAATGCGACTAAAAGACAAAAGTTCATCATGGCGAAATTATGATTATAGGATTTCGTAATGATTTACATTAAATGATACAAATAACCTTATATAGGATTCAAATTGAATCTTGTGAATTGTCATGATAGGCAAGAAAATACACTGTAATTCTAAAGAAATAATGCACAACATTGAAGTATAATGACTGCCGCAGTAACGGCTTACCTTGGAGTCATTATTGATTAAATTCATCGTTTTAGCACAAGATTGTAAATATGTTAACAAGAAAACGAATCTCTTTACTATGAAATATTTCTACTCTGTGGTATACAAGACCATCCCTCTGTAAAGCTGATCGGGGTTCGTTCACCACTGGAGGGGTTCGCTGTTTCGGGATCAGCAAAGGACATCTTTGTTTGCGTGGAGGGATTTACCTCAAAGATCGCTGATTCAATCTGCAAAGAGCTTGGTTTCCCAACATTTGAGAAGATTTCAAGCCCAAGTCTTCCTTCTCATTCCAACGCAACAAAGTGGATGAAGTTTAAAAGTTGTCCTCGAGGTGGGTGAATTTGTTTCCTCATGTGTTTGATAATCTAATGTATTATCTGAATGTTATACAGTTGTATTTGCAGGACGTCAGAAGTGCGATACATTCGATTTTACGATGCTGCTTGTGATTTCATATCGATGCAGACAAATTTTTTGTACAATTACACTAAATGGCGTTCTTAAAGTGTTTACAGTAGTCCATACAATATTACAGCTCCCTCTCCGCCTCCCCTCCCCTCTCATAATAATATATGTATATATATATATATATATATATATATATATATGAGGCAGCAATATTATGGATTGACATGTAATGTTCCCCTGAGAAAACGTACCAAAACGTTTAAGAAAAAAAAATCCCAAACACACTCACTCGTTATTTCAAGAAATAAATGCATGTAGCGCTTTTGTGTTTACTGCATGAGGACGGGTGAGCTGGATTGTAAAGATGTTAATCAAAATCTTCATATTCATCTTTCGTTTGATAGGTTCAAAAAGTGTGACGAAGTGCTATTCGAAAAACGCCGAATGTCCGTCTCAGGGACCCGTGCACCTGAAATGCCGGGGTGAGTAAACCGTATCAAGATGTATCACAAATTTTATCCTTGCTTCTTGTGAAAATGGGTTCGGTATCCGACAGCAGCCCATAAAATTAGAATGCTTCGGAAAATGCTCACACGTATTGTACATATTTTGATATTGTCATCAACACATTAAAAAAATGGAATTGAACATACACATACTCGCCATGGCGATTTACATTCAAGTACATGTATCACACTTCTCATGAATGCAATTAAGTGTGGACTGTGTTCAATGTCTTGTTACATATTTTTATTCAGTAGGCATATGATAGGGAAATTGGGCAATGTTTGTTTTGTATGTGAAATCTACAGTTCATGGAATATAATGATATCAATTCTTTAAAGGATATAAAGACATTGAGGAAATCCTCATTCATTTTCTCTTTTTTTTTGGGGGGGGGGGGGCAACGACTATAGATTAAACAAAATAAGAAGATAAAATGATTTAGGCAGTTTGGCAGTTGAACGTCAAAAGTATGCCTGAAGAACGAGATCATTAGCCTAAAAACGAAAGCGGAAAATCAATAAATTCTATCTAAAGGATATATCGAGTTGTCCACAGCGAGCAATGTTTCTGATTATCACCCTCTAGAGAATTCTTTACAACTGCAACACTCTTTTCTACGCACAGTTTTTCAATCATTCTAATTCTATGTTTCATTTACTTGTTGTGCTCGCAAAATCACGTAGTTTACAATTCCTCTTACGATTGAAACAACACCCCCCCCCCCACAATTGTACACATCACACTGGGTTCCATCCATGTTTATGATGTTTGTGGATTCTTGGCCGCGTTGATTATAGTTACATATAGTGCTACCATTTATGAAAAATGCATATTATTCTAGGAGAAACATTGTGTTCATTCTATTCATTTTCTTTCCAACGGAACTCTTCTGGCGCATGGACCTCTTAAAGGACAAGTTCATTCTCATAGACATGTGGATGGAGTGTTTATCCATACTGGATTGAGTGAATGCAGCAGTATCAGTAGAAAACATTAGTTTGAGGAAAAATCGATTTGTGAAGTTTCTGCTCAGTCACTTCCGGATGAGAAGACTACTATAGCTAGTGATGTCACATGAGTAGAAAGAAATAAACATATAAAGAGAGTTCAACATATCTTCCCGCTTCTCGCATACTAAACGAAAACATAACTTGCGTCTTTCAGAAGGCAAGGGAATGAATATGTCTGTACCAAGTCAAGGAAATGTGTACTCTTTGTTTTTGAAAAAAAAAAAATTTTTGTGAAATTCTCTCGTATTTTCCTTTTATCGTCTACACATGCGACATCGTAAACTGCAGTACATAGTGTTCTAATCAAGCAGTGACTGCACAGATACTCTATATTACAAATTTGTCTTTTTTAAAACGGATTTTCCAATTTTCCCCAAGCTTTCACTGACGTATTCTTCTAATATTGAGCCTACTGCAATCACTCATTCCACCTGTGTATGATAATAAGTACAGCGTTTGTGATGCGCCATCGATCTAGTAGCCTGTTTTGAGGCGCAGAGGGGCATATAAAGAGAATATCATACAATTTATAGTATAGATGAACTTGTCCTTTAAATTAATGCGAAAACAATCAATAATATACTATTCCATCATCGATAAAGGCAATCGCACTATTATGAAAAAGTAATGTTGTCATCGTTCATCTCGAATTAACTTGGAATTATAAATAGAGGAATTATAATTTCATCCAGGAGTATCTATTATCTTGCAGAACCTGGGTTTCTCGGATGCTTTACGAAAAAACCGAGTTCACCGGAAAATTTGCTCATTCAGAGTCTCACCAGACACACCTTGGGGTCCAATGCAGAGTGTGCGATCAGATGTCGAGAACGAAGACAAGACTCCAATGTGGCTGTCATACACCAAGGCGCATGCTTGTGTGTCCCATCAGAGACATTCAACATCATGTCCTCTTCTAACACATATCTTCACGACTGGTCATGTCCACGTAGGGAGGAACTGACATTCAGACCTGATGTTTATTATGCATTTGATGGTGAGTTACATAGTATACCAAATGACTTCTTTCACTTTGTGTTGTAATTTCCTGTTGATGTCGTTCAAATAATACCATACACTATATTTTATTTGCAAGTTTCCGAATAAGACTTAAGAATAATTGTTGAATGTGGAATATCATTCTGCATGAAAATTAATAATGCAAAAACGTTTCTTTTTTTTTGCACACAAAGAAGATAAGAGCGTGTGTACAGAAATGTAACGACATATACCTGACTTAAAAAAAAACACAACAAACGAATTATTGTTACATTTGCTCTTAAATATATTCAATAATAGGATTATCTTTCATTGCCTATTTCATCAGAACGATTCAGGAAAGAAAATAAGCCAGTGTACAAATCTATTTCCTCAGAGTGAAAGTCGTCGGTTGCATATACCAAAATATAAAATGATTCTTTTCTTTTTGTTTTTTAACACACCTCACGGAGATGACTTGCCTTGCTAAATGTGTTGTACATGCTGTACATAAGTTTTGTTGATATGTTTGTGAGGCAAGACATGATATATGCTATTTGTCCATTAATCTGATCTTCTTTCAGTAAAAAGTTCTGTACAATGAATTCATGCAAAACCATGTGTGTGAGTACGCGTTATATGTACATTTTTATACAATATCAAGCTGATTCTGCACATGTATCACATTACAGTGCAAATGTGAGAAAAGGGAGTTTATGTCCTAGATGTCTTTACCAATGGATAATAACCTGTACCCTTTATGATTATCATTATTGTACAGTTTCCTATGGCTTTTGCGACCAATTTGACATTGTCATAAACGGAAAATGGGATTCCAATACTGCGTGGTTTGGCTTCCTGGTAAACCTCACCTGTAATGAGGGTTACGTCGTCAAGGGCGGTGCGACACTGCAGTGTGAGGGGCAATTTGGACGGTCGACTTACTTCCCGGTTTGGAATTCGTCGGTCCCATATTGCGAAGCGGTCGAGCGTAAGATGTCACTTTTCGAATACTCTTTCAATTTTACCATCCTCCTTGCCCTATATTCCTCCTACGCATTAATGTTTATTTTTTCTGATATCATAGTAATCATTGAATACATGATGTGTTGCACGCTGCATTGAATTATAACAAGAAGATAAAGAGTAAAAAGTGAATTGGATTCTGTTCAACAATTTGCTGCTAATAGCGAGCCGGTTTGAGTGGAACTCATCACGTCGAAACCAGGAAGTTACTATACCTTAATTTCACGCACTTGGGTTGTCTCATGACAATCGATCAAATTGCTTGCTTTGTTACAAAAAGGGGGGAAAAAAGAAGGCAGAGAGGAGGAGAGAACTCAACCAATAAAAACATAATAACGAGATGGAAAAGTTTAGGGGAACAATGAAACCTATAGATCACAGTACAAGTGGCATCGAGAGATTTATATGGCTTCATCTTCTCGCAAACTTTTCATTTCATCTTCTCGTTAGCCCACTTTGCTGTTCTTTTGTCATTAATCTTTTATCAGCGGGCGGTTGTCACAGGCCATTAACATAATTTGTCTATTAATCTATAACGTAATTAAAAACATCCAAAAAAATCATGTTTGTCTGCCTCTCTCTCTCTCTCTTTGTATCTAAATCATGTCATATAAACGGAAAATAATGTATATATATATATATATATATATATATATATATACGTACAACATAAATATTATGGTTTTTGCATAAAGGCCTACGTATACACAGACACACACACATATATATATACATGATCGAGTCCTTTATTGACACCGTCCTTTTTTTTCTCTCTCTCCTTTCTCTAATAAATATCAGCTGCTGAAATGTTTTGCAATCATCCTGGTGACGTACATAATGGAGAATGGAATTCAAACGTGACGTCAGTGGGATCTTCGATAACCATCACCTGTAATGATAGTTACGTCATCAATGGCAGTGCCACGTTGTTATGTATGCCTTCTCCTGACAGCCATATACCTACTTGGAATGCAACTGTTCCAACTTGCCAGGCTGTCAAGACTAATTCACATGGTGCTTGCTTTCTTCATTTTATATGATTCTTCATCGATTGTTATCACTTTTAGTAGCCACGACAAGCGCATGATATCGTTATGAACAACAACAACAACAACAAAAGTAGTTACAGCAAAACGCAAAACGTTCATTTCACAGCTAGTGACTGATGCTTTAATATGCCATAGTTCTTATTAAGAAATGATATGATAAAAATAACAATAGTTTTACAGTAGTAAGAGCTTCTTTGGTTCGTACATGTAGTGTTGTCAAAACCATACGTTGTACTGTATAGTTAAGCTACATTGACAGACCAGTCAGTCTAGTTATAGTTTTAATTAGTTTCAGTCTTAGTTTACAAAGTGGGAGTTTATGACAAGAAAATGAATCACTGACCGGATAACAGAAGTTGAAGATTGTCTTTGATACTGTTTTTTGTGTAAAGCCTCATCACTCTTTTTAGAACTATTTAAAAGTACAGAATGGTAGTGCAAGCCTATTGATGCTAGTGACAATGATAGAGTAAAGATCAGGGTTAGGGTTGGGTAATTACTGTTAGGTTCAGGATTAGGGTTAGAGTTAGGGTTGGGGGAAGGGTCTTGGGTAATTGTCCAGGGGGTAATTGTCTTAGACCCCAAAAGACATAAACATAGCTGTTGACCCTCTACCCCTAACTATTATTCAACATTTATAAATACATTATGGTCTTTTGTATCAATTCTTTCCCATCCAGGTAACAAGTCAAAATGTGGTTACCCTGGTTACGTACCACACGGAAAATGGGATTCAAACAACACGCAGCTTGGATCTTTAGTGACACTGCATTGTGATGACGGTTACTTCATCAGTGGTAGTGCAACGTTGCTGTGTATGACGTCATCTGATGATGATCAAACGTCACATTCACTTGTCTGGAACGCATCAACCCCATCTTGCCAAGCAGTCGCACGTAAATATCCAAATCTTACTCCCACATTGTGTTTTACGCCTTGACTCGAAGTGAACTTTCCGCATCAATAAAATTTCATAGTAATGTATTTATCGTTTCATAATCGAATGATTTAATAATGGAAGTGTTGGGATATCAGTTCAAAGCTCAAAGTTCAGTTCAAAATTTTAATTAATAACTCTTTTATAGCACTAAGTGTTTATCTTTGACGTCCACGCAGCTCTGATACACGGAATACTTTTTACCAACAAGGAACATTGGGGAATTTCGGAATAAGACCATAATTTGAAAAATCTTATAAATTTTCCAAATTTAAGTATCAAGCTGAATCCAAGTCTTTTTGGAATGTTGCTGTCATTACAGCTATTGCGGAAAAGAATGGGCAAATAAGGACTGTAGTGTGTTTCATTACGAGTGCATGTTACAAGTATTGGGTATATATATATATATATATATATATATATATATGCATAATATTTCCCTTTGTCGCTACTAACGGCAGGGACTATAATTACATTTCTAGAATTACATTTATATTGAAGACATTTGTACGTGTTCTATCAATTTCGTAATACCAACATTTAATTCTTAATGTTTTGTCAATGAATAAGCATTCTGTCCTTTTCAGTTAACGAGTCAAAATGTGGTCACCCTGGTTACGTACCTCACGGGAAATGGGATTCAAACACGACATTGGATGGATACACAGTATTCACCCTGCACTGCGATGATGGTTACATCCTTAATGGTAGTGCAACATCGTCGTGTATCTACATTTCCGACGATGATCCATCTGCTCACTCACCATATTGGAACGCATCAACCCCATCTTGCCAGCCAGTTGAAGGTAAAAGCCTAGACGTAGATTTTTATTATAATCAGCGCTTATCGTGATATAAAGGTAAGTGTTTCTGTACAATATCAAAGTGTTTACTATTATATATATATATATATATATATATTATTGTAATGTGTTTTACTATCCTAGGTTCTGTTGGGTAATGATTTATCCGCTATGGTTTGTCTAACTCTTTCCATGAAAACTCTAATTTTACTGAGCATCCATGAAGACAGAAACCGAGGAATAACATGACCGGCGTCTTTACTATCATCTGAAAGTCTAGGGATTGACTTGAAAAGTCCACTTAACGGTAAAAGAAACTTGACCGATGACCCTTAACATTGAGAGTAAAAATGAAGAAGAAACTTAGTTCTATACATTTTAACAAGGAAAAACTTTATACACGGATTATAAACAATGCAGATTTTTTTTTTTCTTCAGACAATTATGATGACAGCGCTTGGTATGTCAGTTGTGATTTTCGACTTTGTAGAGGGAGACAAAGTGAAGAAACTCGCGTCTGAACCTTCACTCCTCTGAATAATATCGTTCTTTCTTTCATTTGATATGCCTTGGACTACTTAACACAACAGTGTCGGAATTTCGGAGCTCAGGTATTTGTTCCATGTTCATCGTGTCACTGCCGGCAACCAGGGACAGCCTGGTGGTAGTGTCGCTGCCCGGAAAGCAGTAGATGACAGGTTTGAGTCCCAATGGTTCCTTTTTTCCGACATGTTTGTTAATTTACAGATCTGCAGTTACGATCTTAATAAATTTAATTTGTAGAGGGAGACAAAGTGAAGAAATTCGCATCCGAACTTTCACCCCTCTGAATGATATATTTCTTCCTTTCAAACATAGTCTTGTCTTCAGCGCGTAACAGTATCATTTACACACAATGTCCTCTATGATTATTCTCTCAGTCTCAGATAATAAACCGAAATGTGGTCATCCTGGTGACGTCTTGCATGGAAAATGGGATTTAGACAACACGCTGCTTGGATCCATAGTAACCTTGGACTGTGATGAACGTTACGTCATCAGTGGCAGTGCTACATTGCAGTGTGTGGCGTCATCCAATGACAACACTTCGACACGCCAACCAGTCTGGAACGCATCTATCCCAATTTGTCAAGCAGTTGAACGTAAATTTCCTTATAAATATTAGAAAGACAGATTTACTATTAAAGCGTCTATCAATATGATCAATACATAGGGTAATCGGTCTTCCATTGACGTTTATATTTGCGATATCTGGTTGTTGTTTTTTATACTGAAAATTTGCTTTAATTCTCCTGACGGCTATGAGAACTTGATGGGCTAGTTTCGACAAAAGAAATGATAATCTTAAGTCTCGTAACAAAAGGGAGAGATGCTTGAAGGAAAAAAAAAAACTCTGCAAAGTGATGTCTTTAGATTGAATTAATGGGGATGGCTAGTAACTTATCAGTGGGATTGTTCCAATTCTTGTGTGATTGTTTATATCTACTGTTATAATTATTATACCCCCGCCAAACGAAGTTTGAAGGGGGTATATAGGAATCAGCGGACGGTCGGGCGGTCGGTCGGGCGGTCGGTCGGGCGGTCGGGCGGTCGGTCCGTTGCAAATCTTGCGTCGCGAACTACTTCCTCAGTTTTCAACCGATTCCCATAAAACTTGGCACAGATGTGTGCCTTGGGTTGTAGATGTGCAAGACGTATTTTTTGACAGTACCCAAAAGTACGTTGCCATGGTAACGGCATATTATGGGCAAAAATGGGTACAAATCTTGCGTCGCGAACTCCTCCCACAGTTTTTGATCAATTTTTATGAAATTAGGTACAGATGTTCATCTGAATATGTTAATGTGCAAGACACATATTTCCGCAGTGGCAAAAAGTGCGTTGCAATGGTAACGGCATGTTATTGGTAAAATATAGGGCAAAATGCTTCATGGCAAAACTGCTTCATCAGTGTTCTTCCAATTCTCATGGAATTCATATTGAATGTTTGTCTTAGGATATAGGTCAGCATGACACATTTCTTGACAGTGACAAAAAGTATGTTGCCATGGTAACAGCTCACATATTATGAGCCAAAATGATGGAAAATTTTGTGTTGCAAACTACTTCCTCAGTTTTTGCCCAATTTCCATGAAACTTGGTACAGATGTGTGCCTTTGGTTGTAGATGTGCAAGACGCATTTTTCGACAGTACCCGAAAGTACGTTGCCATGGTAACGGCATATTAATGGCAGAAGATCAAGGGAAGATCTTGCGGATTTAACTACTTCCTCAGTTTTTTGACCAAAGCTTATGAAATGTTGTTTGGTGGGGGTATAACCAGTCGCTGTAGCGACATTTCTAGTTTGCTTTAGAACGGTCTAATTTTCAAGTAATATGCAGTTTAATGCCCCGTCACTGTACAGGCGTGCTAGCCTGGAACCATTAAACTGCACATTATTTGACTATGAGACCATTCTGAAGCAAATAATTTTCACACAACATTGGATATACCTTATAATGTACTGTTACGTGAGTGCCACAAGAATTGGAATAAGCATCCCCCAGCTTTCCCGCTGATCAGTTACTAGCCATCCCCTTTAAGTGACAAATGCAACCTACAAGTATGCATTGTAGAATGCACAACGCTCTCCTCGTAAATACTGACCCTGTATCGTCTTACCAACGAGTTCTAAGAGAGACTTAATATTGACTCTTACTAATGATAAATAATGCCCTTATCAATCATTATAGTCTAAAGTAAGAAGCTGCACAGAGTATTAAGATACATGTTTTGCTGATATGGTGTTAGTAACTTTATACTCAAAGAGTCACTGATATATATAATTATATATATATATATATATATACGGTATATATATATTATAATGTTTGTATATATATATATATATATATATATATATATATACGTTGATGCATATATCTATTTATTTCCAAAACCTTCCAGGCACTGGTCTGTCTCTGCTTGTCATATCGCTCACATTTGCATTGGCGGTTTTCGTCACTTTGCTTTGCCTCATCACGATAGTTTGGTGCTTGTATCGCAGAAAAAGGTTAGTCTTTGTTTAATCCTGTTTGGTTAGGTATGGAGTTCCGGCTTCAGAATCAGTAATTCTTTAGCGTTTTAAGTCTTGAATATATTGGGGAAGAAAAAACAAACTCGACAAATCTTGCACAGGAGTTCTAAACAAACTACGTGGAGATAGAATTGAGTGAAGAGATAGAGAAATTGTCTCCTCACGCAGGCATATGCATGGTATCACACGATACATTACTGCAACATTTTTCTTCCTAAACTACTAAGATAACATTGATTACAATGATTACAAAGCCATGCTTAATTTCATTCAGTTTGGTTTGATTATGTACGTCTTAAGTGGTAAATGGTTTCCTTGGTGACCGATATCATTGCAATGGATGAATAAACGGCTGCGATATCTGCTTTACGTGAAGCGTACAACAGGTCTGTCGTTTCTTTTGCGGTCCATATTTTGCATTATTTGTCATGCGAGAACTTGTTTCTAAATCTGAAGAGAGGAGTTACATGTTATATAAATAGCAATTCGTGGTATTGAAGCACAATCTTCTTCCTTTTTTGCAGATATAAAACGTCATCCGATCCTAGTCAGGTCGACAGTGCCTTGACTTTAGTTCCCGGCAGTCGCGCTACCATTGCGGCTGTCCCACTTTATACCATGGTGCCTTCAGTCAGCCATACCACCAGCGCTGAGGGATACCCCGTCCCTGCAGGAGCAGAAGACTCTGCATTTGATCAAGATCATATTTACCAAGATGCTGACGAGATACGCAGAAATGTTTCCGAGATGCATCGAATAACGGAAAGTAGCGTTTTGGTAGAGGGAGACGGGAATCGTGGCTCGTCTACTGAGCAGCTACCTTTTACAAGTGACCAATCCCTCGGAGCAGAATGTCAGCTGGGAAGATCTCATCTAATGCCATCGAGTGGAGCTGAGGAATATGAACAACTGAAATTCCCTTTTACTGTCACATCTGGCCAAGGGACTGCAATGAAGCAAGCTCGTCTGTTTGACGCAACAGAGTACAACTCGCTGGAATCTACGAGGGGTCCTGTCATTGGTCACAGTGTGATCAGGCTAGACATGAGCAAACGCGCTGAGCCCACCAATAATATATGGAATACCCAAAACACAGCAGAAGAAGATTATTTCGGCGAAAGTGAATGTGACAAAATCGGTGAAGAGAAAATACCAATAGTCACCCAGTGCCAAAAGACTGTTAAAAAAGAAACTCTCAAAGAGGATTCGTCTTCAGACACCATGCTCCCCTCTTCTGGCACTGCTCGTAACCCCTTGACACCAGAGGAAGTCTTTTACGAACAGGTTGACTCAAAGGAGCCTCATGGCACGTCTATCAGCCATGCGATGGATGTTTCTGTGGCATTCGACTCCGGTGACTACAGCCAGCTGAATCGCTCCCTAGACTCTCTACGCATTAGAGGGTGTGTTTACGACAAGAGCGATGAGAGCGCAGGCGAAATGGCCCCAAAATGTGCTCCCTCACTAGGACAATGCGCGCAGCTGTACGCCAGTGTGCAGAAGAAACGAAACGGACTTTCTGAAAACGACAGCTCCATTGAAGCACACCAAGGTATCACAGAAGACGAGAACGGCGCCAGTACTACACCTGTAGAACTATATGCAAAGGTAGACAAGACAAGAGATAAGTTCTCTAAGAAGGATAGCACTGTTTCAGCACGTAAGCTCGAGGAACTGTACGCCAAAGTGGACAAGCAGGCAAATGGACCGTCAAAAGAAAATAGTTCCATTGGCGGGCAAGAACAGACCGCAACAAGCATAAATGGCACCGAGACAGCACCAGTAGATCTCTATGTAAATGTGGATATTAGAGGAGGAAATTTCCTCCAAGAGGATAACTCTGTTCCATCATGTATGCTCGATGAACTGTACGCCAAAGTGGACAAGCAGACAGACGGACGTTCAAAGGAAAATGGTTCCACTGGCAGGGAAGCAGAGACAACGAAAGACGGAAATAGCGCCGAGACAACATCTTTAGAACTCTATGTAAATGTGGATAAGCGAGATGGTGATTTCCCGAAGGAGGATAGTTTTCCGTTGGCACGTGGCTGCGACGAACTTTATACGAAAGTAAATAAGCAGAGAGACAGACGTTCAGACGGACGCTGCTCCTCTGACAGGCACCAGTGCACTGCAGAAGAAGAAGAAAACGTTTCGGGGAGCGCGGCTCTAGAGATCTATACAACAGTGGACTAGAGAGGAGGCTTCAGCAGTTAAGCATTATTACCCCCTATAGGTCCATTAGGTTAGCATGCAGTTGGCTAATTCTGCAGCATACATGTGTAGTTACAAATGACATGGGAACGTTAACATCTTTTAAAGCACCTTTTCTCAACCGGTGGGCCGCGAGGTTCTCTAAGTTGGTCCCCGATGTCGGCCAATAACAGATTAGAAAAAAAATTCGTATTCATTTTGATCTAATTGGCCTAAAACATGGCACAATGAAACAAGCAAGAGCTATAGCTTGCCTTGGGTTAGAAAAGGTTGAGAACCACTGTCTTAAAGAATAAACAGTTTGTACACGCGTATCATTATCATCAGTAAGGTTTATGGTTATTTGGACGATGCTGTTTTTGAAATCATAACTATACAGTGAGCATGCGTACATAAAAACTGTGAAGGTCATTTAGAATTTCTTTTCGCTACTCATATTCATTAATGATTGCTATTCAAGTACATTTTAATCTGTAAATACTTTTTTTTTATACTCAAGATAATACATACGGACACATGCATGAATGAAATGTGTTTTTTGTCTCTTCCTCTTTATTGAGTGGTAGTCTGTAATAATGTGATATAAAACAATGAAACCTGTGAGATCCAATCTTTCTTGTCATAAGGGGCAGCTGAATGTTTTATGTGCTGGCAGGGTGCCAGGGGTGTGAGATATTAGTTCTGAATAAAATGTAGAAAGAGTTTAATTATCTCTCTTTTTCCAAGCAGCTTTACAATCATGACGTAATTGAAAATGATCAAACATTGGCTTATTTATAAATATATTTAAGAGCTAAGGTAAATCATCATAACGAGTAAAAACAATAACCATTAAACAGGATGAACAGGTCCGCCATGGCGCCTATAATGATGAAGAATATGAATGGATTACAATTTTCGCTAGGTGAAAGGGGATACAATTAAGTTCACAATCGGCAAGATGTTACAACCTAGTGCGATGTATATATTAACCAAATGGTAAGTTAATAATCACTGTGTATATACATGTATTTGAATTTCCCAACATGTAAGAATGAAGCTACAAGCAAACTGTTGCGCTGACAATAATTTACTTTTTCCACTGTGTGTAAGTTTATAGGTGGGGGGGGGGGGGATTTGATCCACCATAACGCCATGGTCTCTTTTCAATAGGTCAATAGTTATGTAATGCAAAATAAATGTTCTTTGTTTACTTTGAAGTTTAATGAGAAGATAAGGAAGCAATATGGAAATGTGTGTGTCTATATTCGGTGATCCCTCGTATATATCCCAGGTTGAATTATCCTTCGATTTTTTTTGTTGTTGCCAGGTTTACGTGTGTGCGTGTGTGTCACACACTTAAACACACTGTTATAACTTCCGAACATTGAGAATTTAGGGTTTCCTGGGCGGACACTGAACTAGCTTTCTATACCTTAGTCGGTGGAGCACCGAGCTAGCATCCGGAGGTCTCAAGTTCGAATCCCGATGGAATCCTTTTTTTTTTTGCTCATTTTCCACTGTCTGTATGATACACATAAAACTGTAAATATGAGTAGAGTGCATTAGATTGCTCGTACGAGATGTTTTCTTCAAAGTAAAAAACATTGAATTACCATATATTTTTATGTATAGTCTTTGGCTTGAGTATTTGCGCATTCCACCTGACATTCCGTCTGTAAAAATTGCCAGCAGAAGCTTAGAAAGCTATGGTCAATAGTGCTAAAGCTTTTGCGCACCTAGTGGTTCAAGGTAACTCTTTCTACTCAAAATCAGAGCAAACTGTCATCGTCAACATACTTAGCGTGTTTTCTTGTATAACAGTTGCGATGTTCACAAGATTTGAAATTTATTCCGTAAATTAGTAAGTTAGTAAGTATCTTGTAATTAAGAAACAGCAACCATTAAATATAAAAGCAGAGCACGTGTAAAAACACCAAAAAACATGTTATATATTTCTACCCCCTACGTGTATATAGATTACAACAACTTCTCTTACATATCATATAAAGTTTCACAACTGTTTATGCCAGAATACAACTTTTTCTGTCTTTCTTTTTAATCGGTGATATTGCAGTAATAAAGAAAAAGGCAAATCGAAATAAAGTACGCTCTTGTGAATACTGCAAACTGGCTGCGGTCTGCCCAATTCTTACAGTTTATCCGTATCATGAATTTTCTATCTCTCTCTCTCTCTCTCTCTCTCTCCCTGTAATATATTATATATACAGTGTATATATATATATATATATATATATATATATATACATATATTCATATACCATGTATATTAAAGTCTCATGAAGTAGACAGAAATGAAATACTTAATGTTAACTATGAGAAAACGTGTCTGCACTCACGGGCTGTACAATCTAAACAGCCAAATTACGGGTTAGATTACTGTTTCAGTTTCGATACATAGTGATCATAATTACTCATCCCGTCAAGAAGTATTCTTCCAGGACGCTGTGAAACAATGCAAATACCGGAATGTTTTCATAGAAAAGAGGGGAGGGGAGAATCATTTGTCAAGTTTCAGACATCATGATTTGTTTCCATGGTTCTTCTATTGCTACGTGCGTTGAAGAAATGACTCATACCAAAGCACACGTATTGTCCGATGAAGTAAAAACAAAACAAAATGATTTACAGAAAGTAACGTGCCTGACATAATGGCACCTCTTTACTAGATTCCTTTGTAATAATCAATCGCTTTAGTAGAAACTCTGTCCAGGTACAAGATAAATCTTCTCCGTGTTATTTTGACATCATAATGGGTAAGAAAACTAGCCAAATCATTACTTTTATTTTGAATTCTGCCACTGCATGTCCCTAACCGATCATGGCGCTGTTTCATAACGAGGATTCAATTCACATACCATTTCCCCCCATAACTATTGGTTTCATCTTGTTGATGTCATGATTGCACTATTTTGATAAACAAGACATTACTTGCTGTTTGAAAGGTGTAGTTTGCAAAAGACGAAGCACAGATCTTCCCCTTGTTAATACTGCCATTTTTGTCGCTTTTTTCGTCTTGACATGTTGGTGTTGTATCACCCCTAACTGTAACATCAACGCTAAATGTAATATCGACCCTAAATGTAATACACCTTAACCCTAAATGTAATAAGAACCCTAAATGTAATACATTTTAACGCTAAATGTAATAACCGGAGACAACCCTAAATGTAAGACGTGTCAACCCTAAATGTAATTATAACCCTAAAAGTAATACGTGTCAACCCTAAATGTAATATCGACCCTAAATGTAATACTTTTTAACCCTTAATGTAATACCGACCCTCAATGTAATACTTTTTAACCCTAAATGTAATATCTACCCTAAATGTAATACCCTAAATGAAATATCGACCCTAAATGTAATACATCTAAACCCTAAATGTAAAAGTAATACATCTAAACGCTAAATGTAATATCGACTCTAAATGTAAAAACCCATGATTAAGCGTTGATATTACATTAGCCTTGATATTACATTAGCGTTGATATTACATTTAGGGATGATACAGGTGTGACCCTATCAAAGAGATTGCAAGTTCTGTCTTCCAAGTGTCAAACACTATGTACTTCCTGTACAAGGAAAAGAACTTAAGTGGTGAAACTTAAGTGGCAAAAAACGAATACAATGGTGGGTTTATAATGATAATGGCACTCGAAAAGATTCAGTGGGGTGATGGCGCTGACAACAGTATCAATCCAGGGACTCATTATTCGTGATGTGAAGAATGTTATCACTGTGGTTTCATGATAATGAAACATAAGACATTTGTTTTTAAGTAGATAGAAATGACTGCAATTGAAGGGTCCTTTGTTAAGGGAGTAACATATGCACATGCTTTTAGGCCCTAATATGGAAAATCGTTTACATTAATTTTCTTTAAAGGATCAGTATTACACTTTATTTTTTTATTTTTACGAAGTTATGAGCGTTTACTTTGATAGAATGGATGCCTTGTATTTTGTTACAATTATATAGCGTCAATTTCAGGTCGACCTTGGAAAGAATTTGATTTTTGTGCTTTGTTCTGAAAATTGATCCACATAAGACCTGATAATCTGAAAAAAAAAGTAAGTTCGTATTTCGCACGTTTTTATAAGTGACGGTAATCAACACTTTTGCAAATAATATCCTCTTTTCAAAATCCCTTCCATTAATTTATGCAATAAAGTTACACAGTTACCTTTAATAATGCTTAGTTGCCTATAGTTTATTTTATATCAGTACACTTTGATGAATATTGTCATTATACCATGTCAAGTGACCCATATCTTGAGTAGGGACACTTATGTTTAACGTGCACTGTCACGCGCAGGATAGCGAGCGGGAGAGAGATTGTGACAGTCTGATTATTGCGTTGTAGTCATCGGGAGAAGTTGTTGTCTGGATAAATCACGCCATCTTGTTCAGACAAACATTGGGTTAGAAAATCGAAAAGAGTCTGACTCTGAATAGCGAACATGAAGAATGAAGTCATGGCTCTCAGTTTAGCCAAGTGGATATTAATGACAATAGTGATAGGATTCTCGTTACCTCCGAAAAGTTCATCGGACCTGATAAGTAAGTGCTCACCTTCTCTGATGGTTTACTTTTGAACACTGTAGAATTCTAATGAAAAAAAAAATAATGTTGACATTAATAATAATTTCACCCATATCCTGTAAGACCGTACGCTATAGAATTCTTTTTTTTTTCATGGTATTTTTGTAAATCGCAGCGCGGACATACGCAAAATTCGATAACATTTGGCCTCTCGTATCATCATTATAAAGACACTGATTTCGCGGGCAATTTGGAAAATTCATCAGCGCGAGAACAACGTCACCCAATGATCCGATACCAAACGAACGATTGTTAAGTTCGCAGATTGATCATGTGTAAGGCCGTGTCACACCAGCCTTGCGTGCGACTTGCAAAGAACAATTTTGACTACCCGGAGGTCCCTGTAGATGATCCGCACATGACAGTACCTAGCATGTATCTCAAAAGTAGTCCCCGGAGGTGCGCACGCATATTTTTTTTTAACCGCAACCGTGTTTAGGTCCTGTCACACCTTTCCGGGCAAGCTACTCGGGCTTGTTACGTGTAGGGATTTTCTAGCATACCGGAAATTCCTGAGCGCATGTGTCTTACTTGCTGGACGCGTTATACTTGCGAGTATACTGTGTGACCTTTGTACCAGTCGCGTGGGGGCTGACAACTCAGTGAAGGAATTCCTCTATTGGAATGGCTGAAATTCCACAGAATTTCATTATCTTGGCTGCATACGGGACTGCGAAGTACCTGCGTGGGAATTGCCTAGGAAGTACTGCCGCTAAGGGTCTCCTACTGGCGTTCTGCGTGGACCTCTACAGGCATTCCCGCGACTCACCCGGAAAAAGTTTTGGTCATGCTCAAAACTTGGCTGCGGTTAAATCGGACTTGCGTGAGCACCTCCCGGCAACTACGCGCTAGATACTGTCAGGTGCGGACCAACTGCGGAGAGCTCCGGGGAGGAAATTTGTTTCCCCGCAAGTCAAGCCGCAGAAGTTCCCCCGTACGGTATGACAAGGCATGAATGAAAATTGCAAACATTCTTGTTCGCCCGCTGAAAATCTTCTACGTGCTGGAAACTGCCTCCTCGCCACAAGCCCGCGTAGCTTGCCCGGAACAGTGTGACACGGCCTTTAAGGAGAACTGTACATGATTTTGTATAATTTGTTTTGTCTAGTTGTTACATCCGTTCACGTACAATGAAAACATTCTTTACCCCGAATAATCCCAAAGGTGCACTGAGGGGTGAATCACCCACACCCACAAGTGGATCACTTGTAAGATACTCGCTCTGAAAACATGCATCACACAAGAGGGTAGCATAGTTTGAAAAAAAAAATGTGTGTATCCATTACACCACAATGCCGCCAAAGGTGCTGCCTCTCTTGACGAAACATGTCGCCTTGTTCTAGGCCTATACAGAATAATTTGTCAAAACGGATACTGTCTGTTTTTACTCGTCCCTGACAACATGATGAATGATAATGTGATCGTTGTGATTTTACATATCTTACATGTACGTACGTAAAATTATGTTTTTATATCTATTTCCTTGATATTCGCCACTGATTTTGAGGAGAAACTCTCGACTGTTCGATGGGTTACACTACCTTTGCAATCCAGGCAGATAGCGTGATACGTGTAATTGCCGACAGGTGGGAAATACAAGCACCCGAGGGTCAGAGGATGGTTGTATGGCTGCAGTCTATCAACAACGAGTACATAAAGGTTACTACAGAGGATGAAATATCTACCACAGAGAGTGAAATTGAACTCGAAAATTTCAGCAAATCTCCTCCCATCTTTTCACTTGGCCACATGCTGCGACTTAGACTATATATCATATTCATACCTGATATATATATGTACACATATCCTGTGAGAGTCGACATCACCGCAACGTGTTTAAAAGGTAACTTGTTCCATTCGGCATGGGCGATACACAATGACATTGTCATTTTTGTCATGAATAAACGTGCCATTTTGTTATTGCTAGTACCGTCATGATCTACACTAAATGATTTGATTTCAAATTGAATCATGGACATTAATTGATAACTACCATTTCATGTCCACGTTCTATAGAATATTTTGAACAATAATGAATGCAAAACACCCATCAAAAATAACTTTAATTAAACACTGATACTCGGCAGAGTGCGAAATAAATTACAACGATTGGATTTTAATTGATAAATTAAGTTATTAAGTTATTTGATTAATAAACATCGAGTAGGATTCATTTTATGTAACAAAGATTTTACATAGAGAGACTATAATATAGTTTCTCTAAGTAAAATCTTCGTTACATAACATGAATTATGTTTTTCAAAGAGTGTAATTATAGTTATTATTTTTTGTGATACAATTTTGTTAAGGTACACATCTCTTGCCTCCTCTGCAACTCATCGGGGAACAGTCTCCTTTAGAAGGTTTGGTAGTTTGGGGATCTGCTACGGACAGCTTTGTTTGCAGTGATGACTTTACAGAAAATGTTGGTGATTGGATCTGTGGAGTACTTGGTTTTCCTTCCTATCATAAGTTTACTAGCTCCAAGTTGCCCTCTTATTTCAACGCACGGAGTTGGATGAAGGCTGAAAGTTGTCCCGAGCGTAAGTGAGCTTTTCTCCAGCTGTGTTTGGTTTTCTCAGGTTGCGAATCATATAGAGGATAGTGATGGGTATAAAAACGTATGTGATCACTATAACACTTTATAATTATTATTATTATTATTAATGGTATCTTTATTCAACAAATCATTGATCGCATCCTGAGGCTGAATTACAAATGATTTTACAAAAGTGAGAATATACATACACAGTATTACATAAATATACAAATGTGAAATTACAAAATCAAAATGACACGCAGGCTCACACAAGACAAGAACAATTCGAACAAGAAAGAAACTCTCAGACACTGCATACACAAAAAATAATGACAATTTGAATTGACATGGATCATTGACCCTAAAGTTTCCAAGATAATCACTGCCAATCAGTACATGAATATTCATTAAATTCCATAAAATTACATTATACCTTAAACCATTTCCGGGTATGAGACAAACCCCCCCCCCCCATAATTATCACATTTTCACTTTATGTTTGACCTTTGTAATTATCATAAGTTATTTGGATAGTTTGAACCTTTCAGGAAACTTTTTGTTGTTCATTATTACAGGTATCTTTTACAGGAAAGTGTCCTCCAACAAATTTCTTCGTGAATTCCTGGTCACTAGTCACGAGTACATTGTAATGAAGTAGTCAGTTTACATAGGTAAAGTTAGATTAATTAGATGAAATAAGGTCCTAATAAATGGGAAATGACTGATAAAATTAACAATGTTTTCTTCTATAAGCAAACGTTATGCTTTACCACATTTTGGATTCTTAAATCAACAAAATCTACCATTCCAAAAAGATGTGACAGTAACATTATTAGTCTTTACAACGCTAAAATGTTACTATGTAAATGCAGTTTAATGCTCTCCTTTCATCATCATTATGACTTTAATAACAATGTTTGAATTCTTCTCAGATTTGAATATATCCGCATACACATCTAACTCCTATAAAAGTCTTACAGTCACTGACAATATAGGAGTATTACAGAGCACACTCATTTTTTTTTCTGTCAATACAGTAGATGACAAACGAATCCAAAGATTGATCTGTGGTGAAGGAAAAAAAAATCATCATTTTTCTTTTAATTCGTCTCACAGATTCGCGAAGTATGGTGAATTGCTCTTGGACAAGGACCGAATGTCCATCTCAGAGAGCCGTACACTTAAAATGCCGAGGTGAGGAAACGTGTTGAAAAGTGTTAAGATTCTTTACGTCTTTGGTAGATATTAAAGATGTTACACAGCATCACAAAAATAACATACTGGTGCAGGACCCTACTTTACATGAGGACTCGAATTGGTGAAATAGATGAAACTAATCAATCTTTCAGTGTTTTTTTTTTCTTTAGTTTCTTTAGTTTGTCTCCCTCTACAAATTAAAATTTGTTAAGATCGCAACTGCTGATCTGTAAATTAACAAACATGTCGGAAAAAGGGAACCAGTGGGACTCGAACCTGTCATCTACTGCTTTCCGGGCAGCGACACTACCACCAGGCTGTCCCTGGTTGCCGGCAGTGACACGATGAACATGGAACAAAGACCCAAGCTCCGAGATTCCGACATTGTTATGTTAAGTAGTCCAAGGCGGACAAGGCATGTAAATGAAAGAAAGATATCATTCAAAGGGGTGAAGGCTCAGGTTTTTTTTTTTGTTAAGTTTCTTCAGTTTGTCTCCCTCTACAAATGTGACCCTGCACCTCAAAACAAACAAAAAGTCGCCAGACATGAATTTTTAGTTAAGACCATATTCTCAAAGAGCAGACTTTAAGCTTTAAAATGATGTATAACTCAAATCAAATGGACTCTCATAACCTATCTAAATATTGGAAAGAAAGCACAAACTCAGGAAAAGTGTAAACTGAGAAAAGAGGCTCTGAAGTATATAGTGTCTATTCAAGCGCTTAATCTTTACCAAACCGTGCTGGCTGTGCGATGAATGGGACAAAAAAACAAACAAACAGGAAGTAAACCACCAGAGTAACAACAACGAAGGGATTATCAGATTAAACTGAAATTAAGCATGCCTCATTAACACTTTCTGTCCATAATTAATGCCAACCTTCAAAGCAGTAACACTATCCTTTCAAAAGTTATTAGAGTTGAAAGTGAAGAGTGTGGACAAGGTTTTTCTGAAATGAAAAAAGGATTCTAAAGACACACCTAATCACACTATTCTACCAAAAACGTTTGAGATAAATTGCTAAGAAAACACACTTTCCTGTCCGTTTTATGATACGAAATTTTAGCGTAATGTAAAAGAAGATCCGCTCTTTCAGAAAATAATGAAAAAGTCAAGTTCGGCTAGGTTGACCCATTTCACTTATTTTCAGTCCTCACGCAAAATCAGTGTGTGCGACTTTATGTTCGTTTTGAGGTGCACGGTCACAAATGAAAATTTATTAAGATCGCAACTGTTGATCTGTAAATTAACAAACATGTCGGAAAAAGGGAACCAGTGTGACTCGAACCTGTCATCTACTGCTTTCCGGGCAGCGACACTACCACCACGCTGTCCCCGGTTGCTGGCAGTGACACGATGAACATGGAACAAATACCCAAGCTCCGAGATTCCGACATTGTTATGTTAAGTAGTCCAAGGCGGACAAGGCATATAAATGAAAGAAAGATATTATTCAGAGGGGTGAAGGCTCAGGGTTTGTTTTTTTTTTTAAAGTTTCTTCAGTTTGTCTCCCTCTACAAATGAAAATTTGTCAAGATCGCAACTGCTGATCTGTAAATTAATAAACATGTCGGAAAAAAGGAACCAGTGGGACTCGAACCTGTCATCTACTGCTTTCCGGGCAGCGACACTACCACCAGGCTGTCCCTGTCCCTCTGAATAATATTTTTCTATCATTTATATGCCTTGTCCGCCTTGGACTACTTAACATAACAATGTCGGAATCTCGGAGCTTGGGTATTTGTTCCATGTTCATCGTGTCACTGCCGGCAACCAGGGACAGCCTGGTGGTAGTGTCGCTGCCCGGAGAGCAGTAGATGACAGGTTCGAGTCCCACTGGTTCCTTTTTTCCGACATGTTTGTTAATTTACAGCTCAGCAGTTGCGATCTCAACAAATTTTCATCTGTAGAGGGAGACAAAGTGAAGAAACTAAAAAAAAAAAAAAAAACAAGAAAAAAACCTGAGTCTTCACCCCTCTGAATAATATCTTTCCTTAATCAATCTTTGTCGTTTTCATTTATCATTTTCTGAAAGAGCAATTTACCCTCCACATGATTCTAAGGTTTGGGTACATAAAACATATGGATTAATGTGACTATTAAAGAGGTTTCTTTTTTCCCATCTCCTAAGAGCTTCCCTTTCAACATTGATATATTTGAAACAAAAACAAAACGCTCATTATCTAATACTGTATTGCAAAAAGGTAGAGTCAGGAGAAAAATGTGCTCGATGAGAGTTTAGAATATCACGATAATCTATTCATTGTGATTGCGATGGAGTTTAATATACGTGCATTCTTTTGTGTCCCACAAATCGCACTGAGCTCCACTCGATGTGATTAAGCACTTGAATATTACCCTAAACTTCTGTTCATCTCTTCTCATTACATACTTTTCCATAGTGTGTATACTCCATGATTACTCTAATTATTTCCATGGGTAATGCAATTCTCAAGCTTTATAAGTCTGCTCTTTCGGAATCTGTCCTTGTTTATAATTGGCGACTTTTTGGTGGTTTTGTTATTCAGGGTCACAATTGCAACTCCGATTATTATAACAAATACAATACTTTTAGAAGTCTGAAACGGCACACTGTTAAAAAGCTGATTTTCGTATAAAGATAATTAGAGGACGTATATGTGACCTTGCACCTCAAAACAAACAAAACGTCGCCAGACATGAATTTTTAGTTAAGACCATATTCTGAAAGCGCATACTTCAAGCTTTAAAATGATGTATAACTCAAATCAAATGGACTCTCCTAACCTATCTAAATATTGGAAAGTAAGCACAGACTCAGGAAAAGTGTGAACTGAGAAAAGAGGCTCTGAAGTACAGTGTCTGTTCAAGCGCTTAATCTTTACCAAACCGTGCTGGCTGTGCGATGAACGGGACAAAAAACAGGAAGTAAACCACCAGAGTAACAACAATGAAGGAATTATCAAATTAAACTGAAATTAAACATGCCTCATTAACACATTCTGTCCATAATTAATGCCAACTTTCAAAGCAGTAGCACTATCTTTTCAAAAGTTATTAGAGTTGAAAGTGAAGAGTGTGGATAAGGTTTTTCAGAAATGAAAAAGGGACTCTAAAGACACACCTAATCACGCTATTCTACCAAAATGTTCGAGATAAACGGCTAAAAAAACACACTTTTTGCCCGTTTTATGATACCAAATTTTAGCATAATGTAAAAGAAGACCCGCTCTTTCAGAAAATATGAAAAAGTCAAGTTCGGCTGGGTTGACCCATTTCACTTATTTTTAGTCCTCACGCAAAATCAGTGTGTGCGACTTTATGTTCGTTTTGAGGTGCACGGTCACATATAATGTGTTTAAATTCATGAGATACTCACATAGTCATACTTACACACACAGACATGCAAACATTCACAGACCAAAGTGCCTTAGATAATCATATGGGACTGAATAGGCCCTATGTTAGAAAACAAGTCATTTACAGTTCTCTATGACATTGCATATCCTGTTGTTTAATAAGTTTAAGTTTACATTTAAGGAAGCGAGTTTAAATTGGAAGGAATCAGGGCGTCGTTATAAATGTTTACCTTTGCTATGTTCTAAATAGGAATGACATTTGGATAGTCCCCCTGAAACTGTCAAAATTGAAAAGGGATATCACATTATGATATTTCGTTTTAGTATGTCCATTGGGTTGAGATATTTTCAGTACAAAATAGTAGATAGGATTTTGTTTTTAAATAAGCAGCAGTATAAGAAAAAAAAAGTAAGGAGTGATAAATGTTCGTTCAGTAAAAAAAAAAGAGTTGGAAGATATTGTACATTTATTTTATGAATGTGAAACTAGTAAGTCAATCTGGAATGAAACTGAAAAAAAAAATGGATGAATGAAGGTTCTAGAACACAGATAAAATCTAGTTTGGAAAATCTTATTTTTGGTTTTAAATTTTGGTTTTGATTTTGATTAAGCAACAGTTGTTTGTACAAAAGTTTCAAAAACAAAATCCCTAGGTTTGACTCTTTAAAGAAAAAATTATTGAATATTATGCAGATGAGAGATACATGTATATTTATTCTGTATCGGGTACTCTCAACAAGTTCAGTTTAAGGTAGCAGTCATTCCAACATTTATTTGTGTAAATATTTATGACAGAAATGTTCAGAAAAAACAAGATTATGGCTGAATGTGGTGAGTTTGTATTATCTTGCCATGCAGACAGTAAAATAGTCCATAGAGAGCTAAACAGTTTTGAAAAAAAGGACCACATTATAGCTGTTTGATTTTACACTGTAACGAAACATCGGTTAGAAGAGGACAAGTTTTATACACTTTACTTTCTTCCATTATAAATTTTTCTTGATAATACGAGTGCCATAATATATATATCACCTCAAGAGAAATCTCAAGAAATGTAACCAAGTTTATGAACATAATTTGTATAAAATGTATCATTAGAATATTAATGACAGCTCACAAGACCTTGCGACGAAGTTGAGTATCAGACGTAAGTGAGCTCTTTCAGACTAATGTTTTCTTGCCTTGAAAATTTTATAAAACATGTACTTTAGGTTTTTTTTTTCATTTTTTAAAGATTTAATGAACGAATTAACACTATGATTTAATGCGTTTAAAGGCAAACATGAAACTTGAACTATTACATGTTTACTATTCAGCAACGTTGCAGCGCGTTTACCATAACGTCTTCGTTTATGGAATCGTACAAAGTGTTTATGCCCAAACTACCCAAACGAATGAGTTTTTTTTTTCTTTCAGCGAAGATTTACTTGAAATTTATGAATTAACAACTCGAAAATATAAAACAATACATTCATCAAATTCGTGCCTAACAAATCAGTTAAGCACGAATTAATTTTGAAGAATGTTTTTTATTTCTTTATCGGGAAAATTATTCTTGACTATGGTCTTTTTCCCCTTAGTTCCTGGTTATCTCGGATGTTACAAGAAACTATCAAGTACGCAGATCAATATTCTAAGTCGGAGTTTCCCCAGACATACCGTCGAGCACGACCTGGAATGTGTTTCCATTTGCCGAGAACAAAGGCAGTTTGCGGACGTTGCTGTTCTACATCAAGGCGCATGCGTGTGTGTCCCATCAAAGTCATTTGCCAGCATATCCTCTTCAGAAACCAACCTTCATGAGTGGACATTTTCTGATAGAGCTGAACTGGAATTCAAATCTGCTGTGTGTTATGCTTTTAACGGTAATTTTAACTGCTTTTTCTGTAAACAATATATATTTTGAGAGTATATGTTCAAATTTTACGTAACGGCTATAATTTTCCGTCATCAATCTATTTTTTTTTCTTCTGGGGGGGGGGGGGGGCGTAAGAGTATTTTCTTTTTTAAATATCTAAGGGATGTAATATTTTGAACTAGATGTCTTGCTTCCAAATTAGATTCCTTCATGATTTCTGTAGCTTTTTATATTAATTTACGTTTACCGCGTTTACCTTCGCCTTTCTATACCGTCTTCCATGCCTTTCTTTAGATTTAGTACATACCAACATTCCTTCTGAAGAGTTGCTCATCCGTAGCACTGAACTCATAATTCATGAAGAACTTTGTGTGGCCATGTGGGATCTAGACATGGCAATCAAATTGAAGACCTGAATATAAGAACGACCCAAGTCTAATTTTTGACCAAATTAAGTTTGACATGGGAAATTGTAACTTTAATACGCATGGACTCATCTTGTGTATAAATGATAATTCCTAATTACCCCCGGAAGTACCTGAATTGAATGAGTTAACTCTTATATTAATGTTAGAATAAAGGACTTTGGTCATTCTTACACTCATATTATAGCGCCCTCTCTCATCCTTCTCTCATCTCTATAGCAGAATATCATGTATATGAATCAAAGAACGACCCAAGTCCATCACACAAAATGGCCTCTCCACAATTAATGTAAATGTTAACTTTCAAAATAATATATGTTCTAATTTGTATATACAATGTTGCCTTCCAATCAGAGTTAAATAGAATATTATTGTACAAATAAAAAAGATATGAAGTTTTTTAAGTTTACTCGAAATGGTCTTCCATGGACTTGGGTCGTTCTTATATTCAGATACTCAATTAATAGCTTGCGTAATGGTGATTCAAAACATGTGTTTGTGCCTCATAACTTCATACAATTTTTGCTCATTTCTGGTTGCCTACAATTTAGTTTCCTATGGCTTTTGCGACCAAATTTACGACGTCCTACACGGACAATGGGATTCCAACGTCACGTGGTTTGGTTCCATTGTAAACCTAACCTGTGAGGAAGATTACGTCATCAATGGCAGCGCCTCACTGCAGTGTGTGACACTACGTGGACAGTCGACTTACTTTCCTGATTGGAACTCGTCGGTACCATCTTGCAAAGAAGTGGATAGTATGTTTCCAGTCTCATATTCAATTTCTTTTGAATTGCACTCACTGATCACATGGCGCTCTCATTTTGAATTCAAAGAGGTACAATGTATCACCTTGCACAGCTCAGAGACAATAGGTAATGGTAAGCATGTATTATCAAAATTCTTGGCAAACTCAGCAATGTAGCACATAAGAGGTAAGGGTCAGCATGTTAATATCAAAATTCTTGGCAAACTCAGCAACGAGCACATCGACACCAAGAAATCACTGTGTCCCCTTTTCTCAAGCTTAGGATGCCACCTGACAAAACTCTCCTTGAAAACAAAATGACGAAGACTATAACAACTCTCAGGGTCAGAAACGTTTTGGTCAAATCAACAGTTTATATGAGGGACGAAAATTTGGGTTATCCACTTAATTCATGGGGGCATGTATTGGGTTTGCACTCTTTGAGCAATTTGGAAAGGGTATCTCTAATTATCACGCAAAGACTACATGGAAGAAAACAAACCTTGAAAGCCAATGATATGTTTTCATACTTCTTGTAAGTGTTCCTTTGTTAGAACAAGCAATGGCAGCGATTAACATCATCATTTTCTCTCCCTCTCTCCTTTACCTCTTGCATATCAGCCTCCCTGAGGTTTTGCGATTTCCCTGTAAACATTTCTAACGGAAAATGGAACTCTACCGGGACGTCACTTGGCTCCTCAATAACTCTCACCTGCGATGATAGTTACGTCATCAATGGCAGTGCCACATTGCGATGCATAAGTTCTGCCGACAGCAATCTACCTGTGTGGAATGCATCCCTCCCAACCTGTCGGAGTGTAGAATCAATGTCCTGGGGTACTTTCTTTTTCCTTTTTATCTGAACTATGAAACTTAAACGACAGACACTACATTGACCATGATGGCCAAGAAGAGAGTGTTTCGCTCATTCGCACCCCACAGTTTTGGCGACTTGGATCATGACAAAAATAATCATTTGTTTTTGTTGTTAAGATTACAATGATTTGATCAAAACAAACGTGGCAACAATATTTTTGGTTATAGCTGAACATCAACGGCCTATGTAGATCAGGGAAGGCTACAGTTATTTAGAGAAAACGAAGTGTTTATCAAACAAGGTGGCGTAGGACAATTATTTGATTGCTAAAGTCCAATTTTCATGACCTACAAATGTATTCCGTTAAAGCTTTGACACAACTTAATGTTTTGGAAATGTTTAAACGCTAATTAAACCTGATGCTGTTTGAATTCCTCGGTCATTTTTGCTTTTCATATCTTTACGTTAGGACGCAATTACATACTAATGAGCTTTACCTATCGCCAACGTAATAATGGGTGGCCATACACAACGCTTATTCCACTGTGTTTTTTTTTTACTTCTAAGTCATTACATTCCACCACCCACAGGTGACTCTATTATATGTCCCAATCCAAGAATCAGGATGAGCAGCTGATGACTGAATACCATTATAGACAATGATACATTCACATTTTATTGACTAGGAAAGCATGACATAATAAAGAATCGTTTACATGTTTCCGTATTACTGACTATCCCCATTACTTATACTGTCTTTTTAGAACCATTCTATCTTTTTCAGGTTACAGGTTGAAATGTGGTCACCCTGGTACCGTTTCACACGGAAAATGGGATTCAAACATCACACAGCCTGGATCCATGGTAACACTTGATTGTGATGATGGTTACGTCGTCAATGGTAGTGCAACATTGCTGTGTGTGGCGTCATCCAACGACAATCCGTTGGCATACCTACCAGTTTGGAATGCATCAACCCCAACTTGCCAAGAAGTTGATCGTAAATGTTCAATCTGATAGGTCTCCATCTCTGAAGCTGATCTGGTCATGAATGCAATTGTCCGCATACTATGGGCCGGACGCATAAACGCTAGCAATTGCTTATGCTAGCCTTTTACTTGAATCCGTATGCATAAAAACAAGCAATTGCTTGCGAGCAGCAGCTCTTGCTAGCAAGTACAAGCAATTGCTTGCTTTCCGCAAGCAATTGCTTAGAGACCAAGCATTAGCTTAAAAACGTATGCATAAAACATACCTTTTGCTAGTTCTTGCTAGCAATTGCTTACGATTTTCCAAGCTCTGTAAAATGAGCTTGAGCTTTTGCTTATCTGGGACGTTCCCTTTTAAGTATCATTTTCATATTCATGGAAGAAAGACAACATTTGTGAAGGAGTGGTATAAATCTACAAGAAATTACTCTTAAGTAGAGTAAGAAATTTTTCATTTCAACAACGGGAATGACCAGTGGTTAGCACGCAAAATTTGATGAAAAACAGGTAGGATGTCTCACTTCCGTGGAGAGCAAGGAGACGTCTCTCCACGTGCGATCTGGCAGATGCGGGCTATTGTAAGCAGTGATGGGAATCAGCCAGTAATACGAGTGTGTGTATAGTTGTGTGTGTGTGTGTGTGTGTGTGTGCGTCTGTGTGTGCATTTATGAGTGTCATTTCATAGCTCTTCTGCTATGCCAGGAAATGTTTCTGCACACACATGCCCTTTCAAATGCATGCTGCCACACTCGCCTTTGTTCTTGTGTTCGCACAGGCGTGACGTCCCTTTTGTTGAAAACGCAAGCAATTGCTTGTGCGGGACAAGCAAAAGGTATAAGCGTGTGTGTGTGTGTGTGTGTGTGTGTGTGTGTGTGTATTTCATATGAGCGTTGTTATGATCACTATACTGCTATGTCAGGTTCCAGCTCACACATACCCCTATGAAATACCTACTACGAAACACGCCTTTGTTCTCAGACGTACAGTGTTCGCACAAGCGTGACGCTATTGTTCGAACCCTAAGCAATTGCTTGCTGAATGCAAGCAAAAGGTATGTGCACAAGCAAAAGATTATACATATGTATTTAAGCAATTGCTTGAGCTAAACCTTTTACTAGACGAGCTTGTGCTTTTGCTTGAAGCAATTGCTTACAAGCAATTGCTTGTTTTATGCATTCGGCCCATTGTGATGTAGATTAAAACCTGAACATCCATAGTATTCTGTTTTGCTGAGTTCCTTAAATCAGTTCGAATAACACCTTCCCAATAACGAAGGTTTGAAATCTCAAAGCAGTTCTGTATAATTCACGCGGTGTCTTTTCTTAAAGCCACTGTCGCTGATATTGATGGATTTGAACCACGTACGGCAAGGCTGAGTCCAAGATTTGGGGGAAGCATATTCTAGGGACTTACAAGGCGCGGACAAGTTATAGAGTCGCTTTCATGTTGTTTCTTGTTTTGTATATAAAACGAGGAGCGACCAATGATAGTATGGCATTTTCACTTATTCAAATTTATATTACTGATGCATTTTTCATGCAAAGTGAGAGAGAAATAAAGAAATATCGACGTACACGCACGAAAGGGGGTTATTTCATATCGGTGAACATTTTAATATATCACAACAATTTACTTTATTTGAGGATTTTGCGTGTCTCCCAGATTGAAATACCACTATCCACTGAATGTGGGAGTTTGTTAATGACGTTAGCACTTAGAAACAAGGGAACAAGATACAGTAACACTTGTCTCTTACTCAGCATGCTCAATCATGATTAGGATTATGATTATCGATAACAAAAAAAAATTGTAGTAGGAATTTTTTGTCTTACTTTTAAAATACGAAAAAGAAATAAATCTAATGCTTACTTGATTTGATATGATTTCTGATTTTTTTCCATGCATAAATGTGACCCTGCACCTCAAAACAAACAAAAAGTCGCCAGACATGAATTTTTAGTTAAGACCATATTCTGAAAGAGCAGACTTAAAGCTTTAAAATGATGTATAACTCAAATCAAATGGACTCTCCTAACTTATCTGAATATTGGAAAGAAAGCACAAACTCAGGAAAAGTGTGAACTGAGAAAAGAGGCTCTGAAGTATAGTGTCTATTCAAGCGCTTAATCTTTACCAAACCGTGCTGGCTGTGCGATGAATGGGACAAAAAACAGGAAGTAAACCACCAGAGTAATAACAATGAAGAGATTATTAGATTGAACTGAAATTAGGTATGCCTCATTAACACATTCTGTCCATAATTAATGCCAACTTTCAAAGCAGTAGCACTATCCTTTCAAAAGTTACTAGAGTTGAAAGTGAAGAGTGTGGACAAGGTTTTTCAGAAATGAAAAAGGGATTCTAAAGAGTCGCCTTATCACACTATTCTACCAAAAATGTTCGAGATAAAGTGCTAAAAAACACACTTTCCTGAGCGTTTTATGATACCAAATTTTAGCATAATGTTAAAGAAGACCCGCTCTTTCAGAAAGTATGGAAAAGTCAAGTTCGGCTAGGTTGACCCATTTCACTTATTTTCAGTCCTCACGCAAAATCAGGGTGTGCGACTTTATGTTCGTTTTGAGGTGCACGGTCACAAATGTAATACAAAGTCACTTGAACAAACTCAATGAGCACAGTATAATTTCAATCTGACAGTTAAAACAGATGTTAAATTAATCCAGATATCCAACATTTTTCTAATTCAATGCAAAATGAAAACAAGCAGGACCCGGCCAAACGCGAAGAATTAATCGCGCGAAAATATCCATTTTTACAGTATGCAAACATAAGATCCCGTGTATTTGCGTTCAGAAGACAAATTAAGCAACTCTGGATATAACAGAAATACAGGAGACTATCATCATAAACAAACGCTTTACGAGGACAATGGCCTCAGAAATGATTGTGTAAACAATACGACATTCTATGAATACAATATTGAAGTCATCACTCACTGAGTAAATATAGATTATGATTGACACACAAAGAGAAGGTTGGCCTGAATGAATACTATTGCTTTTTATTCATTGCCCATCGGGGTAAATGAAAAAAAAAGTAAGACAAACGCAGGCCTGCAAGAATTGAATAGAATTGCCTGGCACCAAATATATGCATGCTCATTGGTAACGTTCGACAATCAACAGTCGACATTCTTCAGCTATATGTGTGTGCTTGCATTGAGATCAGTTAAAAGATGCAGGCCCCTACACAATTCGTTACGGAAATCCGAGTCGGGTCAACCTACAGTATTGCATGGTATCCCTACGCCACCGGTTATTCCCTACCGGCTATTATGGGTACACGCATTTTGCAGTAAGATGTAGCAGTACAGCAAAATACGAATCCTTGTCTCCCTACATCTTCCTACCACATTGTTCATATTCCCTCCGTCTAAATAGGCAACGTATCGAACTGCGGTCATCCTGGTAATATATCGCACGGAACATGGGGTATTAACACCACGCTGCTTGGATCCACTGTCACACTGGATTGTGACGAAGGTTATGTCCTCAACGGTAGTGCTACGTTGCTCTGTGTGACGTCACCAGGCGGTAGTCGATCGACACACACACTAGTCTGGAACGCGTCAACCCCATCTTGTATAGCAGTTGAAGGTAAATGCTCGATCCTTGTCTCGGTTCTATCTAATACTAGTCAACAAACGAATGGCATTTTTTCAGTATGTAATTCCACACATTTTTTTGTCTTTTTGCATCCTTTATTTATCTTTTTTTTTAAGTGAGGAGGAATACATACACTCCCAGCCTAAAAAAAGAAGGACGGGCCCTATCGTGAAGTCGGCTATCACAGGAAGACCAATCACGCTGACACATTTATCATTTCATAAGTTTGATTTCATCCAATGCAATTCATTATTTCGATTCATCCTTTTGTTCGGTAGAATTGCACTATAAGCGGCTACGGTTTCAAGGATTTCCAGCTGTAGTTGGAATTCTTCTGTTTCTGTAAACGACATTCGAATGATATAGTTTTTGGTATTTGCACTTAAAAAATCGCATTTGCACAACTTGCTGATGACTATAGCTGTGGCACCGAATATAACCACCGAATTTTAGATGAGAAATTTGGTTCTAATTCGATTTCTGGAACAGTGAGTGCATTATGTTAGAATGAGTGTGCATATTGCTTTGCCAACAAACACGGAATATGGGGGGGGGGGTTGAAATATATGGAGTTATTTCTTCCTGACCTAAGACCCTGCTGTTTGCTTGCAATCAATAGGTGCAAGCCAGCCTACACAGGGAATTACGCGAACGCGAATGATAACTGTATCACCATCTGCAGGCGAGTGGACAGGCAGATTGCATGTTTTAACTGCTCATTGCTTTTCCTTTAACATGCTTTAAAAGGGCCTCTCAAAAAAAAAAAAAAACTCTGAGAGAAGGAGAATAAAATATAGGAATACGGAAGACTTGACATTTTGAAATTTCACATTTCTCCGGATAACATTTCTTGACGAGTCCTTATGAATTATTATACAAAAGAGCGAGTCGATGATGACATGCCTTCACAATTTTTCGGAAATATTGTTATTAAAAGGTGATACAAGTTAATCCCCATGCCAAAATATATCAAAGTAACATTTATTTCTTTTTTTATTTCCGGTGGCTTTAAGGCAAGTTTCATATCATAAAGATGAAACATGAGATATTTGTTATTTCTGTATATGATATAAATAAGAAATGTGAAAGCATGGGTCATCAACTTGCTTACTTGAATATTCATAATGACTCTTCAAGAAGTGTTTCCTCAAAATGAAAAAAAAAAATTTCATAACTTCCTTATCTCTGATTCGATTTGTATAATTTTTTCACAGTTCTAGAGGCTTTTTTTCTCTTTCTTGCAAAATTATACAGTTTGGAATGGATTTCTTATTTGAATATGGCAACGGGACTTATATCGGTGTAGCGCATCAATCATGAACAAATTAACGATAATGGGAGCTTCTTCTAGTCTCAGAGAAAAAAAGAAGAACAAAATGTGCACGATGTTTTCTTCTCTAAGTTTTGAAGATATCGAGTGATAGACAACTAGCTGAAAAAAAGAGATCATGCATATTTACATTCAGAATGGGATATAGAAACACAACGTCCTTTAAAGGGAAAGTACAGTATTGGTGGAGATGAAAATTGGGCTTATAAATCTTTGCGAGATACCAAGAAAACACTTATGATATAGTACAGAGTATACCATTTTAAGAGGAATTCAAAGTTTATTGATGAAAATAGGGTTTGGAATGACTGTAACGTCCAAAAAAAAAGTAAAACAAAGCCATCGTAACAAAGTGTGGGTCCCTCACTTTATTATAATTGCTCTTTTTGGATATCTCAGCCATTTTAAAACCAATTTTCATCAAATTAACGTTGAATTCCTCATAGAATTACATGCTCTTTCATATTTCATAACAGGTTTTTCATTATCTCACCAAAAAATGTTTGAAACCTGAAATTAGGTCTCAACCAAAACTGTATGATCCCTTTAAACTGCGGGCATCAGGGAGAAAAAATGCCTTAACATTTTCCATTGGCCTAAGAGTGTGTGAAACTTTGGTACTACATCAAGTTTTTAAAAGGAAATCATATGCATCATTATCTTACATCTACAGTTTTCTTTCGGTCATCCACTGTGCTCATAGGGGGACAAATTAGTGAGGATAATAATTCCAACGTCCTTTATCACACGAGGATGTATGTTCATGACTCTTCTACAAAATGTTTATATTTTGTGCGTGATTGTGTATTCTAAGAGTCTTCTTCCTGTGTTGGAAAACGGCATATATTAGCACATAAGTCAAGCCGTTTATAACAAAATATGTCATCTATATCGCAGAATGGGGTGGATCCATGAGGAGAGAATGGTACATGCGAAAAGCATCTATTACGGGCTCAGTTGTCTTGGGACTTCTTCTTCTCGCACTGATTGGTACTGGTATTCATCGAAAGTGTATCAAGAAACGTAGCACAAATATTCAAGTAAGAAATACCTCCATTTAAATTGAAATTGAAATCAACATTAAAGCAGCCACCGACGAGAAATACGCGTAAAAATACATAACAAGGATATGGGGGCAAAGTGTATACAAGTATGATACAAAGTGTATATGTGAGGTTATGTGCAACATATGAGCGCAGAAACATATATTTTGAGTGTGCATCTCCATTTATATGTATAGATATGTATATAAATACATACATGTATATATAATGTGTGTGTATGAATATTATATTCAAGGGATCGAACAGTTTTGGTTGAGACCTAATTTCAGGTTTCTAACATTTTTGGGTGAGATAACGAGAAACCTCTTATGAAATATGAAAGAACATGTACATGTAATTCTTTGAGGAATTCAACATTTATTTGATAAAATTTGGTTTTGAAATGGCTGAGATATCCAAAAAAGAGCAATTCTAATAAAGTGTGGGACCCACACTTTATTACGATCGCTTTGTTTTACTTTGTTTTTGGAAGTTTCAGTCATTCCAAACCCGATGTTCATCAAATAAACTTTGAATTCCTCTTAAAATGGTATGCTCTGTACTATATCATAAGTGTTTTCTTGGTATCTCGCAAAAAGTTAAAAGCCCCATTCTCATCTCCACCAATACTGTACTACCCCTTTCACATATTGTTGTTGTTGTTTTATGTTTTTTAATAATCCTAGTGAGTTGTTTTTTTCTCAAGCCTCATTGCAATTTCCATTAAGAGAATAGAGAATGCTTCAAGTATGTAAAGGATTACATAATGTTGCGACATGCAACCTGTTCAAACAGTTTTGTCATTTACGCCGATCTAGTTTTAAGAGTAGGGCAGTGTGTAGCTCGTTTCTAAGGAAAATGATGCCAGCAAAAGTTCTATGGAGAGTCTCGGACACTCTCCTACATGCAAATTTAATTATTTTCTTATTCATTTCTTCATCAGTATCACTATACTGTGGGAAAAGTGAGCAGCAAGAAAGGTACTTCAATTTCTTTGAGCAGTAGTTCGCTGTCTCACCAGGATGTCAGGATAAAGAATGGCCGGGAAAAAGAGCTGTACGTGAGCATGCCAGGTACCATGAAAAAGAAATATGAGGTGGACGTTAAGTTTCCTCGGTCTACAAATAACGGTGCAGATAAAAATGAGTTAGATGCAGATGATTACCTGCTTCCCAATGTCGACGTGACTAAAGTCAAGACGTGTCAACCTCAGGCAAGTCGTGAAGAGACAGACGCTGATGGCAATGGAAATAGAAGGTCCTTAACGTCCCACCAGTCCGCGCGCATCCTAGAAACGGATCACCCCGACTACATGAATATCGTTAGTAATGAAAAACGTGGACAAAGGAGACGAAGAGAAATATACGAGGTAGATAAAGCTCGCTGTTCAATTGTGGAGACAAAGTCAGATGAAACTGCTCCTGATCAGTCCACAGCAATCCAGGAACCACAAGATCACCATGATTTCGCGAATATCCGTAGATATGAAAAACGCGACCCTCTTGCGAAAGACCTGAATGATCCTTTATGTTCTACATCAATGTACTCAGGCAAACCAATAGAAATACCCGAGTTGGATGAAAATGGCTATCTTGCTCCTGAGGCAAATCCAAAAAAATCTACTCTCTACCAAGAAACGCAGGATGATCCCGAGTATGCGAATATTCTAAGAAATGAAAAACACGACCCTCTTGCTACTCCTCTGAATAATCAATTTTATTCTACATCCATTCACCCTGACAAACCAATAGAAATACCCGAGTGGGATGAAAATGGCTATCTTGTTCCTGAGGAAAATCCAAACAAAACTACTCTCGACCACGAAACGCAGGATAATACAGAGTATGCAAATATTCGAAGAAATTATAAACGTGTCCGTCTTGCGACTCCTCTGAATGATTCATTATATTCTACATCCTCTCACCCTGACAAACCAAGGGAAATGTCCCAGTTGGATGAAAATGGCTGTCTTGTTTTTGAAGCAAATCCCAACGAAACTACTCTCGACAAAGCAACAGCCAACCAAGAAACGCAGAATCATTCCGAGTATGCAAATATCCGTACAAATAAAAAATGCGACTCTCTTGCGACTCCTCTGAATGATCCATTATATTCTGCATCAATTTACCCTGACAAACAAAAGGAAATGCCCGACTTATATGAAAATGGCTATCTTTTTTTTGAAACAAATCCCGACAAAACTTCTCTCGACCAATCAACAGCCGACCAAGAAACGCAGGATCATCCCTTGTATGAGAATATTCGGAGAGATGGAAAACACGTCCGTCTTGCGACTCCTCTGAATGATACATTATATTCTACATCTCTTCACCCTGAAATACCGAGAGAAATGCCCAAATTGGATGAAAATGCCTATCTTCTTCTTGAAGCAAATCCCGACAAAACGATTCCCGACCAATCAGCAGCCAACCAAGAATTGCAGGATCATTCTGAGTATGAGAATATCCCTACAAATAAAAAACGTGACCCTGTCGCGACTCCTCTCAATGATCCATTATATTCTACATCCATTCACCCTGACAAACCAAGAGAAATGCCCGAGTTGATAGATGGAGATGCCTATCGTTTTCTTGAAGCAAATCCCGACAAAACTATTTCCGACCAATCAACAGCAAACCAAGAAACACAGGATCATCCCAAGTATGAGAATATCCAGAGAAATTCAAAACACGACCCTCTTGCGACTCCTCTGAATGATCCATTACGTTCTGCTTTAGTTTACCTTAGCAAACCAAAAGAAATGCCAGAGTTGGATGAAAATGGCTCCCTTATTCTAGAAGCATATACAGAGGACGCAACTCCCAACCAATCCGCAGGGAAGCAAGCAAAGGAGGATTATCCTTGGTACGCAAATATCCGTAGAAAATGAAGAACACCACCTCTTTGCGACTAGTCTGAATGATCCATTATACTTAGAAATCTGCATTAAGCTGTCAAGCTATTAGGGGGAAACGCTAAAGGTACAAATTGTGGAAGCACATGGCTATGTTGATTTCGAAACAAGTACATGCAGATGAACTCCCCACCAATCCGCGACGAACCAAGAAAAGCAGGATCATCCTGAGAACATGAATGGTGGCAGATATGAACAGCACGATTTTGTTGTGGTGGACCTGAAAATCAGTGATATCATCACAGATATCTTTTGTAGCAAAGAACCTTTCGAAAGTTTCTCATAATTATTATCCGTGTGAAGGAAAGTTTCATTTGTGTGTTGGCCTATGTACTTCTCTGGCAATAATTCTTCGAAGAGGTGTCACGGACCAACATTGAAGTGGATGGCTAGTAACTGATCAGTGTTATTCAGTGGGAATGCTGGGGGGGGGGGATGATTGTTCTAATCCTTGTGGGATTCATTTAAGAGTACATTATATATCTATTATTGTGTGATAATTATTTGCTTCAGAATGGTCTCATATACAAGTAATGTGCAGTGTAATGTTTCCAGGTTAGCATCCCTGTACAGTGACGGGGCATTAAACTGCACCCATGAAAAGGTATATGAAAAATCTTGTTAAGCTAGGTCATGATCATAATTGTGTACTATAGATTCTGAAGTTTATAGTAGAGTATTTAGTGATAACCCTATATATCCTAGACATTTTCCTGTAATTAATGATTTGTTCAACCTTTAATTTGGGGAGACATGCGACACCCGGGGAGAAATGGGACAACCATGCATGTACAAAAGAAGCCGTAAAATTATCACAAATTATAGACCGGTGATAAAACAAACACTTTTTATTTAAGATATAAGACAAAAAGGGAATAATTTGTGAACAGAAGGCTCTCTTATAAGAGACGTATAGGGATGAAATATTAAATTTTTGAGGATGTCTGTATATTATCTAAGGCAAAAAAAATGGTATGGAAATGGTAGGTTTGTAAATTGATATTTGGGGAAAAAAAGGCCAAAAAAATCTTAAGAGCGCAATATAAGGATTTTAAAAGGTTTATTTCTTTTTCACAGCAACACAATTTGTATTACACGAGTAGAATTTATATGTGCCGCGGGAGAAAAATCTAATACTGTCCTATTAAATTTCTCCCAGTGGTAACAGAAACAATAAAAAATCCCTGCCCATTCTTCATATTTGCATGTCTGTTATCAAGCAATTTGGTTTTCAAAAGTTTGTACACTTACTAAGTTGCCAATTAACATAGTATAGAACCTACCAGATCTTTGTAGTAAGTTTGATATTTTACTGACAAGAAGGTAAGAAACAGTGAACAAGTACCAAAAATGGGGTATAAAACAATTGTTTCTTTTTTTCAACTTACATGTACCTGTAGAGCTGTATAGTGGTTAATATGTCTACTTTGAGGTGTACCGAGGATCATCTTTTTACTGATATGATTGGATTGTTGATCGGCCGAGCATTTTTCTAGTTACAAGAGTGTCCCATATTTCTTCCCGTGACCCATTTCTTTCCGGTCTCCCTTAGAATATGCTTTTTAAGGAGAAGGCACGGAAAGTGCCTTTTGCGACCAGTGACAACTTTACCTCTGACATTTTTACCTCTGACACTTCACTTCTGACATTATTACTTCTGAAATTTTTACCTCTGACATTCTTACTTCTGACATTCTTACCTCTGACATTTTTTCCTCTGACATTATTACACCGAACCACTAGTCCACTGTGATGTTTCCCTATGCAAAGGGTTATAGGATTACTCTGAAATTGTACGCCTTAAGTGTACATAATTCATGACTGAACTTAAATCACCGGACTGAAATTATGCTTTAAGACATATCAGAGTTGAAAGCGAATAATAAGTAAAGGGTATTTAAACAATGGGAAAAGGTCTCTAATAACTACCTAATCACACAATTATGAAATTGGTTATATCACATTGTACGATAAAAGAAAAGTAAGATTCACAGCACTGTATATTACCAGGAATGTCTGTGCTACAGTACTTTTTCCAAGTGAAACTGTTTGAATTGTGGATAGTGTACGTGACTGTGTGTGTGTATGTGTGTGTGCGTGTGTGTGTGTGTGTGTGTGTGTGTGTGTGTGTATGTGTTTGTGTTTGTTGTAAAAACGACTAGTTAAAGGCGGAGGTGTATAAGTATGTTGTGTATGTGAACAATGGAAATGTGACCTATGGCACATGGTGTCTGATGTGGGGCTGAGTATTTATAACATGTTTTACACCTGGCATGACAATCTGAACAATTTGTTGTGTCATCACTCTCACCATATTTTCAGATACCTTACTTTCTCTTCTGTTTCTTTGTGTGTGTTTGTATGTGTGTGTGTGTGTGTGTGTGTGCCTGTGCAATATTACAGCACTATTAAGAACTGTTAAATATTAATGAAGAATAATGCAAAAACTGAAAAAAAATTCCAGTGAACCTTGTCTTTAATGCAACTAGCCAATTTTCTTTGGCTAATATCAAGATATAACTCCAGTTCGATCAAGATTTAAATGAGAGTATCGATCGCGACATTATTATTCAGACACTCATAAATTCGTCTCAGTGCAGATGCATTAGAATATCTAAGCGCAGTTTTTATTGGTATATTGACTGCTCTACTTGTGCTCATGAATCAAAACTGAATTGATAAAGAGACAAATAAAAATAGTGTCACTCGATGAGAGCACGCTGGAAGATGAATCTTCTGGATCCTTAAAGGTATTGTTTACTATTCGGAGCAGTGATTTTAAAAGCGCTCGAGTTATCACATTTGATGCATATGCTAAAGTTAGTTGTATCAAAAACATCAGGCGTATGCAAATTTTGCACTAAAGCCTGGATATCACTATTTTCTCAATATTCCCATAACTATAGCTGGTTCATTCTAGAAAAAAAAATATTGTAATTATTGTTCACATTTTGTATGTTTAATAATACTTTATATCGATTATACTGAGTACACTGTAATATATTTACACTGGTTGTTTCTAACCTTAACTAAATCATTTTAAGAGTTATTTAAGAGCACTAAAGCTGGGCATTTGTTTCATCTTCAAATGGTAAATAATACCTTTATACACCTTTATATGACACCATTTAACGAGCTGTTTGGCGATGCAGCTTTCTCCTGTACTGCAAGCTCCCAGGCTGCGGAATAAGCTCCATCCTCTTATGAATATACTATATCACTTCAAACAAAATTTGAAGACCTATTATATCTATTTTGATATCCCTATATGCAATGGACTTGTACTGCCACTGCCTGGTAATTTGTATACATTTCATCTCCAATGGCGACCAGGGATGACATTTCATAGACTTTATATGCAGTGCAAAAGGCACTGTGAAAATATCAACTATAAAGGATGCCATACACGTTTCACTTCAATAATAAACCCCCAATAAGACAGATACAAACAGTAATTACATTTACTTCCATCATGGCCCCTTTCTCTGAAAAGATGACAGCACAGCAACTCTTGCTGGAATGACAATTGTCATGGTGATGACAAGAATCCAGCTTCCTAATTAGGTCTTGTTTTTGGAAGTTGCCATTTCAGCAAGAGTTGCTATCCTAACATCTTTTATGAAATGGGGCCCATCAGGTCTTTATAACTCCTACTTATCTGCTTTTCTTTTCAGGCAGAGAGACTGTGTGTAGAGACTGAGTTATGAGAAGTGGAGAACACATGCAATTGTCAGATAATAAACACTTTTAACATTAAAATTTCTCTCTATTGTCAAGACGCCTTTGATTAAAACCTCTATTCTCACTGTTTTGTCTTGTTAAAAAGACCGGACAAGACCATGTGCCACAAACGCACTAACCAGTTACACTAAGGTGGTGATGCTTTCTCCCGCCAAGTTCTCCGTACATAGAAATGCAAAAACCGATAAGTCCATATTTGCTAAATGGAGATATTTGAGATTCAAGGTCAAGATAAATCATGAGAATTATAAGAAATTTTTTGCTTCTTTTGACGACTACTTCAAAAATGTACCTTTATATGTAAAGACCAATATATCATTTAAAAGGTATTATTTTTGCACTTTATTACAGAGACCGTACTTCAAAATCTTCAAAAATGGACTTAACGGCTTTTGCGAACAAACTCTTCAATGATACCGATCAACATATGAGCGCATACTGGCGAAAAAATAATACAAAGTCATGCTTCAGTTGAAAAAAAAAATATTTAGAGGTCCACTAAAAAGCAAAGCTGGTATAATGTGAACCACTCATAACTCTTATGAATTACTTATTTACAAACACTTGTTACAAAAATGATATACTACAGAAAGGGACAAAACAGGAGAAAGAAACAACATGACACAACTTGCCAGAATAGATGAAAAGTATGGAAGGAATGAAAGAAAAAGAGAGAATGAGAGAATGCCTACACACTGAACAAGTGAAATGGAACAGGGGATAGCAGAGAATGTGTTTCATAGAGTTAAATCAGTGATTGACATATTGATGGACGGATGATGAAACCTGAGATAGACGAAAAGAAAAAGCATATCAGAGAGGATTTAATAGAAAAAGATTCAACTTGCGCTTAAAAGAATACAAAGATGGGGAATTGTTTATTTGACAGCTTAGTGAGTTCCAAAATCTAGGACCGGTGTATATAAATGTATTCTGAGCCAATAAAGTTCTCCGGAGGGGTAAATGAAACTCATTAGATTGTCTAGTATATGATAATTATGAAAAGACTGGTTCCGTGGGAACATTGAATTAAAAATACTGGGAAGTGCATTTACATTGTATTTAAACATAAACTGACCAAGTTGAAAAAAAAAGTAGAAATCTTACTACGATTTTCAAAATCTTATACTTAGTTAATAATGGCTCTGTTTTGCTTAAAATGAATTATCATATAAGATATAAAAGATGTTTCAAATTGAATATGAAAATGGCAGGTAAATAATAAGAGAAATATTAAAAACGAGAGAACACATTTGTTCCTCCCTTCAAAGCTTCTAAAGTAATAATTGCAAAAAATGAGCAATTTGTCATTCTTGCCTAAGTGCCCTTCCACGTAATATTGAGAACAATAGACATATTTGACACAAGAAGAGACCTCAATTGATATGCATAAGAGAGAGAAAAGTATGATCTTTAAAATGTCTTTGTAGCCCCAAAATAAGGAAAGGCTAATTATAATGAGAAAATAAAAAAATTGTGAAGTAAAAAAAACACAATATTAACAGAAACTGTAGAAGTTTAAATTGTTATTTCAAATCAGGAAACTTGAAAATAATATTGTGTTCTTGACTTTGTCTCATGAATTCGTATATTCCTTCATACAAAATAAAATAAAGAAATTATATCCATCTTATCACCTTTGTGGCTTTACTTCATGTGTCATCTGCAGTCATAGTTAACAGAAACTTCTTACTCCCCCTCCCATAGTTTCCTACTTTGTTGGTTTGAGAATGATAATTAGAACTTATCTTTTATCATTTCATTCATGTCTCTTGTTGTGTTGCATCGGTCTTTTGTTACTTTTATCGTGAAGGGCACTTGCGATTAAATGACATGTCAGATTTTACTTTTGTGCCTTGGAGGATGAAATCTAAGTGTTCACTCATCCGTAGAGTTTCCGTTTGTGTTGACCTACCCCATTAATAGCGAGTCAAATCAATTTTAACATGGTATATAATACATTGGTTTTTTATCCAAATCTTCTATGAAAAAAATGAAGTAGAATTTTTTTATTTATTTTCTTCTTTTTGTTCTTTGGTGTGTGGGTTTGTGTTTACTTAATATCATATATCGTATATTATAATGTGCATAATTCAATGGCGTGGCAACACTGTCTAATCCTTTGAGATGTCATTGTTGTCAAATAATTGCAATCCTATGTATGTACTACTTTGTTGCGTGTTTTAACTTCCTTGTTCATTCAATCTAAATAGTACAATGAACAGTCATCAAAGATGCATAGAAGCAAGCCAATGTGGCTCGTTTTAGGCGACACTAATCTTTGTTCTTCATAACCTTCCAATCTTTTGTCTCAAGTGTACATTCACTGCTTTATTCGTCCTCGTTGAGTAGCTGTATACAACTCAATTAGAACATGGAGGGAAGTTTCACTTTTATTTCTCGCAGCTATAGAAGGACAGCGCTGGTCGGTTGTCATATCAATTTGCGTGACACGCGACGAAATAAATGATATTTCTTGCGCATCGTGACGCGCAGACCCTCACCAGGGAGTGGCCGAAAGATTGTCACAGCATTGTTTGTTCACGACATGCACGCTTTACGTGATTAAGTCGCATTCTACGGACAAACTACGCAACTCTGGCAAATGCCTACAATTGTGCTGGTTGATTCTGTATAATACATTCTGCTTATTCCACGCAAATTGATGAACAGAACAGAGTAAATTCTGAATTGGAATGACGCCATGGCTTTCAGTCTGAATAGTTGGATATTTGTGATAATCCTGTTCTCTTGCCCTAAACAATATTCATTCGAACTGATAAGTAAGTATTCTTGAGGTTAATCCCTTTTTCAGATTGATTAAATGCATTGGTTTGCTTTTGCACAGGCCTTTCACGCCCATAGGTCTCTCATTTGCAATTCTTTTCAACATGAAAACGTGAATTCTTGATGACAAACAGACCTGTAAAATTTCAAAGGTCATCAAAAGTTCAAATAATTCATTGGAGTTTCCAAAGGGAGAACTGGTTTTCGGACCAGTATCTCCCGATCATTGTGTTCTGAGCAAACGGGTGAAACCCACAGATGGAGTAGGGGTTGAGAAGCACAGCATTTTTCTAAAGTAAGTGTCTTTCTTCTAATATGAGTGTGTTCGTTTAATATTGCATTATTCACTGAGGTGAAGTAAGTGATCAATCAGTTTTTCAATTTCTGATTTGGTTTTCATAACTAATCCCAGGTCACACTTTGGACTGTTCGACTGATGCCCGTACTTTTAAAATGACGGCAGGGGGAGGGATTCGTGTTCTTGCTGACAGATGGGAAATACTAGCTGCTGGAAGAATCGTCTTGTGGTTGCAATCTACCAACAATCAGCACATTGAAGTAACCATAGAGGATGAGCAAGTGACCGTGAAAAATGAAGTTGTAATTTCGAATGAAACCAAACCCACACCTGTCTTTTCACTTGGCCACAAGCTGAGACTTCGGCTATATATATCTGACCCGCAGATATATATACCCCGTCAGAGTCCGCATTACCGCGTCCTGTTTAAGAGGTAATTGTTCTTTGTTGTATTTTATGTATAACATGATGTAGTCAATTTGATATCAATGTCGTTGTATTAACTACCTTACAATTCGGTAAACTCGGGAGCTACACTATATTTTAATGTGCAATATGACTATCAAGCCCCAGTCACACAGCACTCCACGTCGAAATCACGTACAAAAAGTTATGAAAATCTGGTGGACGTGGTCGCAAGGGGTAATTTTTTGATCAATTTTGGTTTGGCCGTGCTTTGTACGGGGTATGGCCGTTGGCGGCTGTTCTACTGCTGAAGCACTGCCTAAGCACGGCTAACCACGTCCAGCCACGTGTGTGTACGCGGAAAATATACATTTGTCAGCGATAAGCCGCTAAACATACGCTATTTCCCGTGATACCGACGCGTAAGACGCGTCAGATGACCGTGCTCTGCCCGTGACAGATCGCTAAACTTTCGCGTCTTTACCGCGTCTCCCCAAGTTTTAATCACTGCCGGAACACGGACTATCACATGTGTTTTACGTGTGTTGCACTTCTTTCCCACGTGTGCCGCCGGTGGTTGTCTGCGGAATAAAGGCCGTGTCACACCATTCCGGGCAAGCTACGCGGGCTTGTGGCGAGGAGGTAGTTTCCAGCACGTAGAAGATTTTCAGCGGGTGAACAAGAATGTTTGCAATTTTCATTCATGCCTTGTCATACCGTACGGGGGAAGTTTTGCGGCTTGACTTGCGGGGAAACAAATTTACTCCCCGGAGCTCTTCGCAGTTGGTCCGCACCTGACAGTATCTAGCGCGTAGTTGCCCGGAGGTGCTCACGCAAGTCCACTTAACCGTAGCCAAGTTTTGAGCATGACCAAAACTTTTTCCGGGTGAGTCGCGGGAATGCCCGTAGAGGTCCACGCAGAACGCCAGTAGGAGGCCCTTAGCGGCAGCACTTCCCAGGCAACTCCCACGCAGGTACTTCGCAGTCCCGTATGCAGCCAAGATAATGAAATTCTGTGGGATTTCAGCCATTCCATTAGAGGAATTCCATCACTGAGTTGTCAGCCCCCACGCGACTGGTACAAAGATCACACAGTATACTCGCAAGTATAATTTAAGTAGAACGCGTCCAGCAAGTAAGACACATGCGCTGACTCGCTCAAATCCTTTTCCGCCCTCAGGAATGTCCGGTATGCTAGAAAATCCCTACACGTAACAAGCCCGAGTAGCTGCCCGGAAAGGTGTGACAGGGCCTAAACACGGTTGCGGGTAAAAAAAATATGCGTGCGCACCTCCGGGCGACTACGGTTGAGATACATGCTAGGTACTGTCATGTGCAGATCATCTACGGGGACCTCCGGGTAGTCAAAATTGTTCTTTGCAAGTCGCACGCAAGGCTTGCCCGGAAAGGTGTGACACGGCCTTAACATTTTGAGCAGTTCAAAACTTTTTACCGCGTCCGACGCCGTTCAGATTTTTCCCCGCGTCCTGCCACGTCTGTAAATCGACCGTAGCTCGTCTTAAACGCGACATCAACGCGAACAACATCGTCTGCTTCACGGGAGACCACTTTTTGACGTGTTTTGGCCGTGATTAAGCCTTAAAGCGGTGTGTGACCGGGGTTTCAAATCGATATTTTACCCTGTAATAAGCATGGTTGAATGTCATTTTAGAAATACAGGAACTGCCTAACTCTGGTTTGCTTTGGTTTTAACTTTGTAGAATTTTTCCTGCAGAAAGAGTGATAAAAAAGTACAGAATATCAAGCATGACAGTAATATATGGGATATAGTATATAGTATATATATATATATATATATGTCATGACAGACTGGTGATGAGTATTGCTGATGAAGAAAAATAGCAAAATGACATTTAAAAAAAAAATGAAAGCAAGAGGGAAAACAGCAATATTTAAGAAAATTTCAATCATAACCAGAGTTTGGATTTAATGGCAGCTCCAACAATAATCATACAAAAATGGTATTTAAACATTTAAAGTTATCAAAAACGTGTCTCCTTATCACATTTATGCCTTCCTTGAAAAGTAGGTCTGCTGGATATCAGCAGATCTGAACGGAATGTTCCCGATAAAAGATGTTATGAATAAAATAACATTAATAAGTGAATCCTCATAATCGAAGGTACACAAAAAATGCCCCTGTAGCTCTGTTTTCATCTATACAAAACTGACAAAATAAAATATTGAATAATTATAGCCAGTTGGAACTCCCAGCTCTTGAATCTCTGCGATGTGACGAATGTGTTTTTTATTATGTTATTAGAAATATTTAATACTAAATATAACAAATATATTATCTGTAATTCATTTCTTGTTGACAAGATGGATCAAGTTAAAGACTGATTTCCAAAGACAATAAGGTACAATGTTAAACCATGAATGCAAATTGATTAGATAGAGAATAACTACATTAATAAGTTGGGAGGATTTTATACCTTACGTATATAGGGGAGGATGGTTTCCAAAGACAGTAAGGTACAATGTTAAACGATGAATGCAAATTGATTAGATAGAGAATGGTTACACTAATAAATTAGGAGGATTTTATACCATTTCATAGGGGAGGATCCTGATAGAAATATTTAGAGTATTCTATATAATAATCATTGTTATTCACGAGATTATTAGTCAAGAATGTTTTAGCAATTATCTATGAAATAAAAAACAAAACCTGACTTTGTATGTAGCATGAGTAACCCTTGTGGATTAATCTTGCATGGTCAAGTTCTTCTGATAAATCCGTACATGTATATCAAGATGTATCATACTAAAAATATAAACTCCTCAAAAAAAGTTCTGCAAGTCCAATTTGAGGTATCATATTTCTCTCAAAACTAAATTTATATCATTTCATTCAAATGTGACATCATAAGAAAGCCTGATTACTTATCTTTAAAATGACACCTCACTTGTTATGATTGGGTATTTCTGGAATGCGCATTATGACTCAGTATGAGGAAAGGCCAAATGTGAAATGTTGCAAAATAGAGCAAACATGTTGTGTCAAACAGTGTAATTCCCATTTGCTTTGCTGTTTCAGGGGAGGAATGTGCTTGAGAAGAATGCATTGTGAGATTATCGTTAGATTCCAGGCTTCATCCATGAATTAAAAAAAAAACCGCAGTAGTATCTGCAGATTAAAATTAAACATAAAGTTTGACCAAACAATCATCTAATGTCTAGGAAATGGGAGTTTTTGAAAGTGCTGTCATTTCAGCATTGCTTATTCCAGTGACCTTTTTTTCATCAAAACTGTACATTATCAATAGCAGAATTGTTGCGACTTTTCACTTTTGAGCTGTCCCCACACTCAGCTGTTTTACACATTCCAAGAACACCCAATCATAGCAAGTGAGGTGTCATTTTAAAGATAACTAATCAGGCTTTCTTATGATGTCACATTTGAATGAAATGATACAGTTTTGAGAGAAATATGAATCGTCAAATTGGACATGCAGAACTTTTTTTGAGGAGTTTAGTTCCTATCATTGTGTCACACACATTCGAAATTGCCTAATTAGTTTCATGTCCATTTCTGAATCTGGATTTGGTATTTCAGAAAAACAGATAATTCACGAGCTTACAAAAAAAAAAAGTTTTAGAAACCGGTGCATTTTGAAATATGAGCTAAATTGGATATAATTTGCTTATTATAGAGTGGTAGATTATACGGTGTGTTAAGGTGGACGCTGGAAGGAATTAGAACTTCCGTTTATATCAAAGATAACATGCTATTATTGCTACAAGACTAATTAAAGACCGTCTAAAACGAGTGTCTAGTCGGCTGTACCTTTTCATCGTCTACTCGGTATCAATGAAATACCTTTCGAATAGATATATATGTTTGAATATTCATATCATTATTATTATATTTTTTCTTGCAAATAACATCAGCTATATCATGAGCGATCGTCTTCAACCTTGCTATCCTTGAGATACAGAAAATTGAAACACACAAAAAATACCAAAAAATAGTGCAAATCAGAGGCATACGTGACCCTGCATTACAAAACCAGCAAAGGTACCCAATAATAGATTTTTAGTTCAGGGCATATTGTGAAAGAGCAGACTCGAAGCTTTGAGATGATGTAAAATTCAGTTCAAATGGATTTTCCTAGCCTATTTAGATATCGGAAAGAAAGCACACACTCTGGAAAAAGTGTGAACTAAGAAGAGGGACTCTAAAGTATAGGGTCTAGCCAAGTGCTTAATCTTTACTAAACCGTGCTAGCTGTGCGATGATTGGGACAAAAATACAATGTAAACCACCGGTGCAATAACAATAAAGGGATTATCAAATTAAACTGAAATTAAGCATGCTCTATTAACACATTTTGTACAAGATTAATGCCAACTTTCAAAGCAGCATCATTATCTTTTCAAAGGTTATTAGAGTTGAAAGTGAAGAGTGTTCAACGGATTTTCAGGAATAATGAGAAGAAAGATATCAAAAGATAACGGCATATATAAAAACACAAATAAAACTGTTTTATCTATCAACACATTTCGTGACAGCCCTAGGATGTATTATCATGCATGTGTGATCTAGGTCCCTATATGAGTAACGTAATGAAAAGCATACTCTTAAACATAAAACATGAAAGAATAGTACATGAACGCATACTGAACGAATATAATATAAGTGTAATTAAAAACAAAAATGATTGATTCATCTCAGAATAGTGAAGCTTCAAAAATTACGTACAGGTCCTATGGAGTGGTGATGGTTAAATATTGCTAACAGTTATACTTGTGGGGAGTTACAAAATACAAAATGCAAAGTGCAAATACACTGGCTGTAGTCTCTTCAAACCATTTCTCCGTGTGTATCCTGCATTCCAATCCCACCTATATTCTGCCATGAACCAATTAGATCTCCGGTTATTCCTCTGCTTCAAATTGCTGAAATCGACATCTCTGGAACTGTCCATATCAGATTATTGCATGATTAGTTTCGCTTGTTTGAACGTGCTGAATATACGTCTTATTGTTTTTGGTAAAAACAAACGTGGCTGTATTTCGATTGAAAGATGTTCAATATACCAAACGGAATAAAATCTGAATCTATATTCATTAGAGTGATCCTATATGCCATAGCTTCGAATCATCCATTGCACGTTACGGAATAGCTACTTCATAAGCTCTTCTTTAGGATTATTTACTATGGTCACTGTATGACTAGTTGATGACTGGTTGAGTCGTAAATGATTTTGGGCAGACGATCTGTGTCTTTTAAAACACGTCAATGCTATTCACACGCTAATGAATAAAGAATTCATTTGTTCGAATATAGATAAACCTGCTGTGAAGCTCATCGGGGGACATTCTCCTCTCGAGGGCTTTGCAGTTTTGGGATCAGCCTCTGGCAGCTTTGTCTGCGGTGATGGATTTACGAAACAGATTGCTGAATCGATCTGCAGAGAACTCGGCTTCCCTGCTTCTCAGAATTTTTCTATTTCAACGCAGCAACGCAGAAACGAAGCGACATGGATCAGTGCCAAAAGTAGTTGTCTTCAAGGTAATTTCAGTTCTTTGTTGTTGTTGTCGTTGTTGTTTTTGCTTACCCCTGTGTATTTAATTCGATTTTACTGTTAATGGTTCCTGCATTTTTTTTTTGCACATCTACACACAGTGTTAGTATCATATTTTGCGTATAACTTGTGTCAATTTTGTTTGAAATGTTTAGCAAAATTGTGTAAGCGATGCAATTATATGTGACCGTGCATCACAAAACCAACAAAAAGTCGCACACCTCGATTATACGGGAGGACTTAAAAAAAAGAATGTTTAAGAAGTGTGAAAACATACCTTCGTGACCATTTCAAATTTCGCAAAATACATAGCAAAACAGCATTTTAATCGCGGTTCTATTGTTTGGGAATTATGTCGAAGGCCACAACTCAGGTCAGCATCCAATATATTTGTTTAGGGCCTTTTCGCAGGCAATATCCCACACTTTATTTTGTATGAAAAAGGAATTACAATATCGACAACACTGACCGTTTAATTTTGCGGGTTTTGTTTCAGTAGAATGCAAAAATTAATATTTCATTTTGAAATTGGGTATTTTGGGGTTGTCCAAAATAGGTCAAATACCATTAATTGTGACCGTGCACCTCAAAACGAACATAAAGTCGCACACACTGATTTTGCGTGAGGACTGAAAATAAGTGAAATGGGTCAACCTAGCTGAACTTGACTTTTTCATATTTTCTGAAAGAGCGGGTCTTCTTTTACATTATGCTAAAATTTGGTATCATAAAACGGGCAGGAAAGTGTGTTTTTTAGCAGTTTATCTCGAACTTTTTTGGTAGAATAGTGTGATTAGGTGTGTCTTTAGAATCCCTTTTTCATTTCTGAAAAACCTTGTCCACACTCTTCACTTTCAACTCTAATAACTTTTGAAAGAATAGTGCTACTGCTTTGAGAGTTGGCATTGATTATGGACAGAATGTGTTAATGAGGCATGCTTAATTTCAGTTTAATCTGATAATCCCTTCATTGTTGTTACTCTGGTGGTTTACTTCCTGTTTTTTGTCCCATTCATCGCACAGCCAGCACGGTTTGGTAAAGATTAAGCGCTTGAATAGACACTATACTTCAGAGCCTTTTTTTCTCAGTTCACACTTTTCCTGAGTTTGTGCTTTCTTTCCAATATTTAGATAGGTTAGGAGAGTCCATTTGATTTGAGTTATACATCATTTCAAAGCTTAAAGTCTGCTCTTTGAGAATATGGTCTTAACTAAAAATTCATGTCTGGCGACTTTTTGTTTGTTTTGAGGTGCAGGGTCACAATTAATCTCTAATATTGTAAGCAGTAGCCAAAATGGTATTTGTATGTACCCTACCCCACCCCCCCCCCCCCCCAAAAAAAAGGGGTAACGAAATGATCACCCGATTCTAATAATAAAGTTTAACAAGGGTTGCACTGTACAATATCATAACCCTCAGAAAATAATTTCATCGATTAATTTACAGGTAAAACAGTCAATTCACATTTTTTCGTTGATCAAAAGGAACCACGCATTGGCGACTTCCGATTACTGATTTTAAATGTAAAATCCCATAATATCCATTGTTCTCTACTTGAGATATTCGAGATTAAAGCTGCTGAAAAAAATGATTGAACTACGTGTCATTATCTCATCAACATCTGTAAAAAAATTTCTTGTCATATGGCGAGTGCACTGTTATCACATACAGACACACACACACACACAAACACACAAACACACAAACACACAAGCACACACAAATATTTTTCTCTATGTAATTAAATTACAGCTTGAAAACGGCATTTATCTGTTTTTGCATTCATATCATTTACAAATTAATTCTTTTGGGCATGCGTAAAGGATCTAGATTTCCAGTATTCGATCGTATGTGTATTTCATTTCGTAGCTTTTCGACTTTTCGCGAAATGTATGAGATCTGCTTTGAAAAACAACTTTGAATCATATAGTTAAAAGAAATGAAGTTGGGATATAACGTATAACGTACATTACTCCTTGCTACGACACAATAAAAAGACATCGAAAACCAAATCTGCGGTTATGGTGGTTTAATCGTGGAAGCCATAAGTTATAATTATAATCCATACAATCGAATGACAACGTGCTTATCCATAATAACGAGTTCGATCATGTCTGATACATCTTGCATATACATTTTGATATAGTGAGAACTTCTTACACCATCATTCCAAACACGTACAATAGTAATACACTTCACCGCATTATACATCCCGAGATGAAGGGGGTTTATAGCTTCTGTGACAAGGGCCCTTAATTCATATAGTAAACCAATGTTACTCGACTGGTATATCAAGCGAAAGCAAAGCCACCCGTAAAAGTCCATCTGCCCCGCCGCACCGATAGCGAAATTGGCAGGAAATAACCCAAACACCTGTTCTGGTCGCATTAACAGGTGCTTCACGAGGGCACATATACCAACTCCGATCCCTTGCGTCCACGCCTTGAAGCAGTCACCGACCAGCGCGACTGCCCCAAGACTCGCATATTTACGTAGGGCTTAGACAACAATCCATCCTCGTGGTACTAAGGTCAGCCTGCTTCGCTACTCGCCGGTAAAAACAGAATTGCATTCGAAAATCGCGCACGACGCCGAGCAGCCCATCGGAAGACAACGATCGTAATATAGACCATCTATGCGCATGCCCAGTAGCTCGAAATCATCAGGATGCACGGGGATAAGACGAAAGGCAGACTGTATGTCCGCTTTTCCCATGACTGCCCCCTGCCCCAAACGCGTTAGGGCTGCAACGGAGTATAGGAACGAAACGCTGCTCTCGGCTGGGCTGTGGCTACGGTTAGCCACATCTCCGTGTCAATAGTCGCCCACGAACGGAGCGGCTGTCGCGCTTGCCGCAGCCTGAATTGCACATCATAGGTGCGCCAATTATAGCCTCCGAAGCGCACGATGGATCGAACTGTGTCCATATATTTGAACAACTCGCGTGCTCGACCTCCATGCCTTTCTACATACACCGAAGCGTATGTCAGAAAGGCCGACGTCCACATATCGCTATTCGCAATTTGCGGGGTGCGACTCGCGCTCCTGACTTGCAGAGATCCTCCAGCCTGCACGAGGCTGAATGACGTCTCCTCACTCAGGGAACCGACATCGGATTTGAGCAGGATGCCCAAATCAAGAAACTCCCCCTTCCAAATTTTCTCTTTAACCGACATGGGGACGACGCTCCCCAGCTCATCCCCTACGCACGACAAGGCATGGGGAAGGGCATCAAAAGTGTCAGGTGGGTCAATCAACTGACCAACCGGACTAAGATCTACCGATTTGCTTGCGACGTGGTGCTCACGCACCACTGCGTCGACCACGGTGGGCCAAGAGGCGTCACCATGCCCACACGCAGACACACCATACTCACCGGATGCTGCAGGCGATCCGCCTTGACCAGCTGCCGGGTCCTCATCCCCACTCTTGGTTGTCTTTCGACCACGACGACGCGTCGACGAGGGCGGCGCTGGCGGCTCCTTCCCCATCACCTTCTTCATGATCTTACTCCGGGACTTTGGCATAGTGAAAGTCCAGAACCGGCGTTTCGATATGCAGAACTAAGATGATAATAACTTAGATCCAAACGTTCCGATGCGAAAATGCAAAGACAGTGCCCCAGAATTGACGATGTAAGCTAACGTATGATATCCAATATTTGAAAGGCAAGAAGGTATACCCTAAAAAGTTTCAAGGGAGGGAAAGTAGCACGAAGATGATAGAAAACTACAAAGTTTCGAAGTTCAATGTGTAAGACCATGCACGAAATCTAATAGTAGGAGCCGCATCAATTACTTCTACTTCCACGACAAACCACCATCCAATGACGCTACCTAAGAGATTTCTTCACCGCGTGCGCTTACCCCCGCAAACGAGAGGGGCAGCAAGAGCAGGGGTCACCTGTTACGTAATCCCCCCTGCCCTATATCTGCCCGGCAACATCGCTACTGTGTCCTTCAAGAGTAAATTGTTTTAACTTCCTTGCAGTCCGTTAAAACCCATTATTTCTTTTTAAATGAAATAACGTATGTGAACGTTCAAAGGATACTACCTGCCCATACTGGGCAGGTAAGTACGAGGGAAAATACTATTCACTATTACAACACTTTTGACATGGGTACAAAGTACACAGACATTTACAAACAATAAGAATGCATTTGATGGGTTGTAAGAACGGCAAAAGAAATCGCAATCTCATTTAAATCTAAAATTGACTCATATTCTTTTTGATGTGTTTAAGAATGTGAACATAAAATGGATTCAATAGATTTAAACAGATTAAAAACAATGGCATTTAGTTCTTAAACATGGACAATGCGAAGGTATATATTCTATACTTCTATTCTCCTCACGTTGCATTTTTGAATTAATAAATATGTAATTCGATAATACAAGTCTCAATGATGATTAAAATGGTTAATGTCTATTTGGCAATTTGCTAAAATTCATTTTACAGATTCGAGAAATTTGATAGACTGTTCGTGGACACGTGCCAAATGCCCTTCTAACAGTGCCGTGAAGGTGAAATGCCGAGGTGAGGAAATACTGCTAGTGAAATACATAATGGAATTTCCCCTGCCTAGGTTTTGAACAGAGATTTATTTGTTTTTTTACTTTCTCATAGATTAAGAAAACTAATAGGTTTTTTTTTCTTTTTTTTTTTGCGCATCAAGCAACAGGAAACCCATATCTTTAACCAACATCTGATCACCCTCCGAAACCTCAAGTCCTCCCACAATACAGCATTTAGAAACGCTTTATGATTTTTTATTTTAAAAATCATGCGTTATCTGATGAGAAACACAAGAAGGCAAAATGAAGCTTTCTGTTTGATTGTTTCATTGATTAGATTATGCTGGAGTGAGTGCCGTAACAACTAGAAATGTATTACCTGGTTGATGACAACAGAATGTAATGATAATTTATCGATACTCCAAAAAAAATATTCTGTTCTTCATCAATCAGAAAGTTCGTCATACAGTATGCATTGTTTTCTCTCAGAACCAGGTTTTCTTGGATGCTTTGTGAAACCACCCCTCTTGCAAGACTATAGTCCTTTTCAGGGCTTGCCAAAGCGAAACGTGAGTGAAATGGAATGCGTCTCAATATGCCGAGGACTAAGAAAAGTTGCAGGTTTAGCCGTTATGCACCAAGGAGGATGCTTGTGTTTGTCATCAGAGAAACTGGAAGCCATTTCGACCCATCGAGGTTACCGCTTTCTTCAACAGTGGTCATGTTTAAGCATGTCCGACCTGCAATCCAGACAAGATCTGTATTATGCATTTAATGGTGAGTTTTATGCCATGATATCCCAACATGTATTCTTTGTAAGTCTGAAATTGATAGTCTCTAATGATTCCCGTTAGAGGCACTCATTAACCAACAAGTTAATTTTGCACAGAATCTACTACATATATATATATGCATTCCTAGCTTTTAGTTTGAAAGGAATTTTAAACATCGATCCATTATTATGAAAGCTGTGATGCCTACTTGTTTAAAGGGAGAGTAAAGTCATGTTTCGTGTAGTTTTGTTACTGTTTGATGCTTATGCTAAAAACAGTTTATTTTGTGGTTTGAGTGCACACACACACACACACACATATGTGACCCTGCACCTCAAAACAAACAAAAGGTCGCCAGACATGAATTTTTAGTTAAGACCATATTCTGAAAAAGCAGACTTTAAGCTTTAAAATGATGTATAATTCAAATCAAATGGACTCTCCTAACCTATCTAAATATTGGAAAGAAAGCACAAACTCAGGAAAAGTGTTAACTGAGAAAAGAGGCTCTGAAGTAGAGTG